>NW_008824652.1:157382-165128 GCF_000699105.1 Pygoscelis adeliae
TGGGAGAGAAAGTATCTTCTAAAAAATTGAGGCAAATCAGAGACATACAAGAAGAAGTGCTTACCTGAATGTGTCATAAATTTAAAGAGACACTGATGGTCTTACACCGTGTCTAAGACTGCTGCCACACAGCAAAAGTTCTCCTCTACCTACCTGCCTGCTAAGCATGGCATGCCTTTCCTCCTGAGGCAGATGTCCCTGCCAATGCAGTGACGTTCCCGGCTCGTGTTCACACAAGTCTCTGTGTTACAGAGTAGAGCGAGCGGGGGACGTGTTCACATTGACCTCTGATCCTTTGGGGGACAAGGCTACTTAAGGATGATGCAGTGTCCCTGCCCCTTCTCCCATGTAATCAGACCTCACATGGTACCTCTCACAATAAGCATTACGATATGTTTATAGTGTCACTATGTCACAGGCATGTCATCTGTGTGGCAAACAAGTCATGTTTGCCACTGGTCTATGAAGATACCAAGAAGCAGAAGCACAATGGCTCATTCAGTGCAAAGTGCAAGTTTTGTGACTGATGTAACTGACTTTTCTTTCAGCTTTTTAAAGGTAAGCCACTTCTGAGTAACAGTGTACCCTCAAACTCGTAACTGGAGACCTGAAACTAAGCTACTGGGTGAATGACTGGATCGATGGATGGATGGATGGGTGGATGGACAGATGGATGGATATGTGAATGGATAGAATTTTTTTTTCTCCATCCCTAACAGCATTTTGCCAGCACACTTGAGTCTTGTAAAAGCATAATACATCATCTAAAGAGACCTCTGCCAAAACGCAGAGGGAAAGAAGAAAAACCATGAGAGGCATTATTCTGTATTTTAAAAGAAAGGGATTTTTCTTTGGTGCCATTAACTGGTGCAGTTCCACTGATTTCTTTACATCAGCTGAAAATCTGGTTTTAAAAAAGAAAAGACTAGTGAGAGATTTAAAAAAAAAAAAAAAGGGGGAGCATAAATACTTGTCTGTATGTATACAAAGGCACACCATGAGCAACTGATACGGCCAGAAAACAGTTGCCAGGCTGTCCAAGTTTAGAGAAGCCAAACATCTGAGGACATAAAACCCTCAGGTAATTTTTTTGTTTATGGATGGAGCAGTCACAGTGTTGTTGTAGAAACTAATCTTCATTTTAATCTGTATTCTGTGTTTGAATTAAGACATTTATAACCCCTGAACTAGCTAATCTACAGTCTATCCTGTTCCAGCTTTTCCACTTCCCAGGTCCAAGAATTGAAATGTCAGTAGCAAATGCAAGTGGATAAGGACTTGACACTTCAATAATCTCAGTGCAGGAAATTTTAGGTGGCCTAGATGATGTGTGGTCATGTTTTCTTTCTGGAAAAGTGGAAGCTGAATGAGCACCAAGACAGAAAGACAAGGGAGGTTGAGAGGAGCTTTGCAGGCTTGCAAAGGAAGAAGCAGGGACATATTTGCACACCACACTATGAAGAAGCAAAATGTGAACCTCACACCTTGATGCCCATAACAGGCAAGGTTGCTTGATTTAGGCAAAGGTGTCAGCAGGGGTGACAGAAACATGAAGGAACATCCTTAACTGTCAGCAAAGAAGGTGGTATATATCCTGACTTATGGGACAGTCTGTCCCTGACAGGACTGGCTGTCTGCTGCAGGTCCATTTGTCATGGTCAAGGTTACAGCAGAGAACAGTGTTTGAATGGTCTTAGTGACATTTTGGCTCTGCTTCAAGTCAATGGCTAAAATGCTACAAGACTCAAAAGGGTTAATACTCACCCTCAACCTATAAACCGTCTATAAATCATTTATAAAATACAACTGTTAAAAAATCGTCAAATTGTTGGACTGCCTTTAGTGTTTTGACTGCCATGTGTGAATGACATTAATAGAAGTGCCCTGGAATCCAGCCGATGGAAGGAATATAAATATGTTATAGTGTTACTGCCAAAAAAAGTAGTGTAGCCTTTCCACCAGATCTGATTGTCCTGCTCTGAAATAAACAAAGCATAACTGCGCTGTCATAATTTTTTTCCTGAAATGTAGAAATCACAATGAATCAGCAGTTTGGTTTCTGTAGAACACACTTGGAATTTCAAAGGTTTATTAGCTTTAAATCAACAGTGTTTAGCATTTTGATCAATATTTCAAATAGTTTAGTTGTAATAATGGGTTCTGCTGCATTCATTAGTATCAGCCATTTGGCTGCTTAAAGCTTATTTCTGTTGGTGCTTTTGCTTCAGTGATGTAAATTTTCTGTAATTGCACCTGCAATGTTTTACTGTAATTTAGTTAACTATTGTCCTTTGTTATTTATAAATTTGTTCTTCTATTTATTTATCAATCAGCCTTATGATCAGAAAAATAATGGATAAATATTCATTTACAACAGGTAGAAACATAAAACCATTTTTAACCATACTTCTTAATAAACGGCTCTGTAAGGGGATAAAGCAGTACAGCTTTAAGTAAAGTTTAAGGGTGAAATATGAGGCAAGTCATAACATAAGCTGCATTACATATCCTATCTATTTTACTGTAAACATTTGATTATGTGCAGCCCCTACACTAAAATAATGTCAGTACAGCTTGCAAAGTCAGCCTCTGAGAATTTGAAGGCCTACTGAAATTTGTGCATTGCGAGTTAAGATTTGATAATTACATGATCACTACATATGTTTTCCACAAGATCTTTTTTTTCCTTCAGAGAATCAGTGGCCATGTTTGAGAGATTAATAAAACATCCAGAAAAAATACAATTCATGAAAATTTAGAAAGCAGGTTTTTTCTTCTACACAGATGCACTTTTCAATAATAGTAAAATCGGGTATATATATTGTTGTTGCTTTTTACAAGAAAAACACTGAAAAAATCCATCTCACTGCTTATCCTCAAGAGATCAGGATAATGAAAATTGCTCACAGTCACCATGGCCAGAACTGGATAGAGAGCTGATGGCAGTAGGCCACTGCCATACCTTCCTGGAGCAGAACTGGAGTGGGAAGGGGCATCTTACCACCTCAGTGGGTTTTACAGATATTTCTGACAACAAGACTGAAGAGCGTTGGGAATCCCAAGTCTGAATACACAGCCTGAGAGCAGACAGAAAAGAACTTTCCAGAATAAAAAGTTCCATATTTTTAAGCAACTAAATATTAAGTCTTATAATGGAAACTACAGTGAAAAATTAATAACTGGTAGAGCTGTTAGCTGCACAATAGTCCTAGCGGAGTCCTAACCCAGAACACTGGTTCACAAAGTCCCTGAACAAAGAGACAGAAAGACAAATACACAATATTCGAAGCTGTTACCTTTTAATCAAAAAGAGACAAGAGAAAATAAGACATCATACAGAAGTGTATTTTTTTGAGATTTTTTATAAACATGGCAGCAGTAATTTATTATTTCCTCTCTATTTTTCAGTAGTCAAAGCTTGAATTTCCTCTTGAGTTTCAGCAAGTCATCATCAAATATTTTCTGTGCATGCGATTCAGATTTTTTCACAGCTACAATCCATGCTCAGCCTGAAATAATTTATTCTTCTAAATCATATGGACTTGAGCTTAACAACCACTACCATAGCTCCATGTCTATAGACGAAAGACTTTCGATTCCCATTTAGTTGCTACAACGGCAAGTCCTGAAAAGCAACAAAATCTTTATGTCCTGTTCATCCCACCTGATGAATCATAGTCAACATTTGAGCAAGTAGATCATCACTGTGTCCCGTGACGCAGGGATTATGGGCTGGGAGAGAAACTGAACAGAGGGACAGACCCTGCACCTAAACATGCCAAGCAATTTGCAGAAAACATTGCACCAACAAAGAGAGACTGATGCTCAGACATTAAGGGGAGCATCTAACCTCTTCTCCCACACCCTCAAGATTAAGGTGGAATAATACATGAGTCAGTTCAATTAAAAGTGATACAGCATCAAACAGCCATGTGACTAGAAGCAGGCAATATTTTCAGCCAAAATCTTTTAGGAAAGTGCTTTGTGAAGTCTGACCTTTTAGTTCATTGAGGAGAAAGGCCAAAAATGTCAAAATAAATAAATAAATAAATCAATTTAAACATTTCTAGATTTTTTCAGTTTTCTAAGTCATAACACAGTTTTATTTTAACAATATCCTTCTAATTTTTTTCCCCTGTATTTTCCTTTTGTTAGTTCAAAGATTTTTAGCCCCCATAGATTTGGCCAAATATTTGGAAGTTTACATTCCAAAGTTTCCACCCTTTGCCCACATGACAAGAATATAACTTTTCCTCAGGAGATTTCAGGAGTCAAGTATTACACCCTCAGTCTCTAACTTTGTGTGAAGCTTCTGCTGATATTTTTTTCTTGTGGTTTGTGGAAGGCCACCACAGGATCTAGCACAAGTTGTCCATTTGCCTTGGGCTTTGGGAAAACAACAATTTTCTGTCTGAACCATGCTCACAACTCAGTGAACACTTCTCAGCAGCAGCTGTTGGCACTGCCAGTGAGAGAAGTTATGCTGTCTTCTCCAGGATTCTACCCTTATCCTCATATGCTGCTCCCATCTTGCTGCTGACACAGCAGCAGTTTCCTCTCCAGTTCTTATAGGCAGGTATTGAAAAAGAAGTGGAAGGACTGCTGTATTTCACTGGGAGTCTTGTCTGCTGGTGAGCTCCCCACGGGAGCTTCCCCACGGGGAAGACTATAATAGATCATACAAAACGGAGACTACGTACTGAGGTCTGCACATTCCTCTCCAGTCTTCGTAACCGGATTGCATGCCTGTATGAGTTGTCTGCACATTCTGCTTTAATCAATGCATTCTTTCTATATGTCCATTGGAAGACACAATACATACATACTTCTTGGAAGTAAAGCCTGGTCTCACAGGTGTGTTCCTATACCAGTTTGCCACACAGAGGTTAGTTTGCTACCCACACTCCACTTTTTATGGACCTCAAACATAGTTCTGCTTGAAAAACTGGCTGCAGAAAAACGTGCCTTTCTCAGCACCCTCCAGGAGACCCTGTGAGCATACCTAGTTCAATAAATGGCAGGAATGGCATGAATGACAATGATTTATGGCTGTTTTTTACTTACATTACTCTTGCAAAGTTGCACACAGCTGAAACAGAATGTATAAACTCTGATGTTTTCTCACATACTGTCAAGATAATTTTTCTGCTCATTCCTTATCAGTGATACCCTTACAGGGCAAGTGAAGGCAAAGGGTAGTCCAGCTGCCAATGAGATCACTATTTGCCTTGCAAAACTTTTGTCACTAGCAGCAGGAGGCAGACAAATCTTGGGTGAGTCTTAAGAAAGAGTTTTGGGAGCTGACAAAAAACCCAACAAAAAGCAACAAATATTTTTACTTATAAAAGAGTACACTTCCTGTGATGCCAGGAAAATAACGCAGTAAAGTGGTAAAGGTAAAATATGCATCTCTTATGACTCTTAAATTTTGTACCTAAGGAATGCTGGGAAGTAAATAATCTTTGTCCTGTTACATGCATTTGTCTATACATTAAACATTCAGAAGAAAGTTTCATGAAAAACATTGAGCCCTTCTGGTAATGCCTTTCCATCAGTTTTTGCATTAGATGACTTTCTACAGTAAGAACTTTAATGTGCTATTTTAAAATGAGTGAGGTAAACTATGTCATATAAGGGTTAAAGTGGAATAAGGGGAGTTTCAGAAATTAATCTTTACCGAGGGGCGTAGAAAGGACGTGCTTAATTCCTGCTTCTCAGAGTGAAGTTAACAGGGACAGAGTCTGGCAAGGTGATTCTAGATCTTCATATCTTCCCCACCTACCTTAGGACACTGGAATATGTTGAAGATCTGACCCAATTCCAGTGAAATGAATGAATATACTTCAGCAGTTCAACAGACTTTGGATCAGATCTTACGTGAATTTTTCTGTTCTGCTGCAACTTTATGAATCAGTGGCATAGTGAAGAGAAAATGGAGATAAACAGAATTGACCCGCTTCTGATCTGGGTAATATAAGTTCTGCCAGACTCCCACCACTAGTCCAGGAAGAACAGCAATGGGTCAATCACGCTGTAACATCACTAGTGCATGAAGAGTAATTTTGGAGCAAAAGGCATGCAGGTTTTTCATGCCACCTGTTCTGAATTCTGTTGTAAGCTGCTGTGGTTAACAGACCCGGTAGTGAGCATTTGGCATTCAGGCATATAACTAAACTGTGTTACTGTGGAGACAAGGATTGTGCATGGCCAGAAGCATAAATCCAAATGTAGATGTTATTGGCACATAAAAAACCAGCCTTCATTTAGCAGATAAGGCTGGGCAACAGAAAGGGGAAAAGTTCATCTTTCATACTTCTCTGGAGTAGACTTAGCATAGGAATCCAAAAATTGTTGTCCTGATAAAATGGGGAAAAAAAAGAGGGGGTGGGCAACCTTAGGCATAAAGAAAATAGAAAGTTTGCCTAAAGTTATAATTCATTGTTTATGTTTGCCAAGAATCCATTACTATGTAAGGTATTGATAAATGTCCCTATCTTTCCCTTCATTTTAGGAAAGATAGCCCAGCTAAATGCACTGTGTGGTTAAAAAAAATAGAGTTTTATTATATACTTTCACCTAAACAGCAGCATGGAATAAGAAAAGAAGATTAACACACAAAAAAACCCAAAACACACAATGAAAGGAGGTTACTCTGAAAATGTTATTTGCAAGCAAATAATTCTTTCGCCCTGCTCCTGACACAGCTTATGGGAAAATATTTTCGCTGAATATTTTTAAGGGTGAGGCCACACCTTTTTGGTTTCTGCATGGAAAGAGAAATTAGGAAGGTAAGCTGTATGCGAGTAAAAAAGTGCTGACGTATGGATTATCTTCCTGACTCCTCTGAGGACATGAGGAGTCTGGCATCTACAGTGAAATCCACTCACTCTCCAGACCTAGTTCATGTTAATGAAATAAAGCGATTTCTCATTTATAATAAAAAATGTCCCAAGAAGATCTTTAGTTCAAAGGGTTACCCTGCAAAAGTAGTTAAACTCTACCAAAGCTTGTACCTATTTATTATAGGAAAGAACTGAGATAGAGGAAATTGTTGTTGGAGGTATCCCATGGGTGCACGAGTACTATTGCCTCTTCCAAGAGTTCTTGGACATACAAGTTAATAGGTAGAAATTGATGATTTTTAAAAGAAAATTTTTGTTTTATCAAGCTACTAATTTCCATCATAAGTATATTTGCTTTTGCTTTTTTACTAAAGATCCAATATTCCTCTTACTCGCTGGGGACAAAAAAAAAAAAAAAAAAAAAAAAACTTTCGATCTCTTCTGCATTTTTCTTGTTATTGTTTCTGACTGCTTTTTTGCTTTTGCTGGTTTTAAAATGACTTTTTCGGTGGTTTTTTTAGAAAAAAAACATTACATTTTGCTGACAGCTTTAATAATAATGTGACTCAGATCAATCATACATGACCTTTTGCAATTGAACTTGTTCTGGTAGTGAAAAGTGAAAAATAAAACCATCCTCACAGGGCAGCTAAGAACTTCCCCAACATGAGGGTGTGACTGAACCAGGAGCATATCCAGAAGATGCTGATGACTGAAACAGTTGTAACTCAAAATGGAGTCTCATTTATCTCCCAAACTCATAGAATCATGGAATCATAGAATCATTAAGGTTGGAAAAGACCTCTAAGATCATCGAGTCCAACTGGCAACCCAACACCACCATGCCCACTAAACCATGACCCTAAGTGCCGCATCTACACGTCTTTTAAATACTTCCAGGGTT
>NW_008824652.1:165307-165584 GCF_000699105.1 Pygoscelis adeliae
CCCTCAGCCTCCTCTTCTCCAGGCTAAACAACCCCAGTTCCCTCAGCCGCTCCTCATAAGACTTGTTCTCCAGAACCCTCACCAGCCTCGTTGCCCTTCTCTGGACACGCTCCAACACCTCAACGTCCTTCTTGTAGTGAGGGGCCCAAAACTGAACACAGTATTTGAGGTGCGGCCTCACCAGTTCAGCCGGCTGTCGACCAGCACCCCCAGGTCCTTTTCCGCCAGGCAGCTTTCCAGCCACTCTTCCCCCAGCCTGCAGCGCCGCATGGGGGTG
>NW_008824652.1:166639-168636 GCF_000699105.1 Pygoscelis adeliae
GATGGAGATTCTCCTTGGCTCTCTTCTTTTTATTAATATATTTGTAAAAACATTTTTTGTTGTCTTTAACGACAGTGGCCAGATTGCGTTCTAGCTGGGCTTTTGCCTTTCTCATTTCCTCTCTGCTCATAAAACGTTAGAAACTGTTATGGACTTACTGTGCCTACAACCACCCTTTTCTTTGCAAAAAGCAAAAACCTGGCCAGGTACAAGAAAGGATGTTCTGAGACATAAAACTCCAAAAGAAAATGAGGCCTCTTATCTCAGTAGCCCAGGAAAACAAGTAGCTTGCCCTGGTAAAGAGGGTGAAGGACAGAAGGCAAAGGTAACAAAAGACAGTTTTTCTACTATTTTTTGCTTTAGAGTAATTTTCGCGACACCAGTAAGGTGAATGTTTAGACCTGTGCATATCACATGAAAAGGTAACGGTTTATGGCATATCACATTTATGTAACCATTTTAATCCTGATAGATTGCAGGGTATTTATTTCACCTCCAGACTTGATTCTAGCAGCTCCTTGCGTTGAGGAATGAAGCCTGGCAGGCTGAAACTCTCCATCTGGTTCACAGCACAGCAGCCTCTCTGCCCAGCAACACAAGTCACCTTACATACATCAACCCAGCCATCTGCAATCTGTCTCTGCCACTTCTACACAGGACACAGACGCCAGGTCAAGGTTTTGTGAGCAATATTCAGAGCCCTCTGAAATATTACCCATAGCTACTCTACGAGATCACCTCTCACGCCACAACCATGGCCTTCCAAAAGACCATAATCTTCTGCTACTGTAAAAATTTTAATCAGAAGAAGGAGGGGGAGATGACAAAAACGAGATGTTAGAATTTTTTGCCTTAAGTGTTAAAAACAGTTGTTTACCAGAGAGGACTCTGATCTGAGCATGAACATCCAATCTGCCTCTCCATAGGGACATATAATATGTGAGGGGAGGCTGAGAGGATTCACACAATCACTTCTTCCGCTGGAAAAGAGCACCCCATTTCCTGGGGTAGGACAGAGCAGCTTCACAGGACAGAAAATAAAGGCACAAGATAAAGACAAGCACTTAATCAAAACTTATAGGGTGGAAACACAGCCATGGAATAATGAAAGACTGGGTTTTATTGCTCTTGAATTAACCATCTTTAATGTCTCATGGGACGATTGGATACAATGAAAATCATGGACATGCTTGAAGTCAGACTACCTTTTCATTCGGTGTTTTTGCAATGGGTCTAGGCTAATTTCCAGAGCTCAGAATTGCTGCTGTCATACAAATTAATAATAATTTTGAACCCAGTTTGGAAGATTTCAACAATTCCAGTAGGTCATACAATAATTTTTTTAAATTTTTTTTTTTTTAACCAAGGGTAAAACTTTTTTACAAATGGTTTTGACATCTAAGCTGGGGGACATGAGGAGAGGAAACCTTATTCTGTCCCTTTCTACCAAGTGAACAGCAGATAGGCTCCCTGCCACTACCCCCAGGAGCAGCTGATTTGCTATTGAAATGAATTAGACAACTAAGAAGCTGCATAATTTAGCAAATTATTATTAAGGAGGATGCTACATTTTGTGGCAGACAGCCAGAATAGCAAGGTTACAGCAGGTTGTATCCTACCATAACTTTTAAAACATGTCAAGGTAATCACCACTGCAATACCTAATACGACTACCATGAACCAGTCTCATTGTGCTTGGAGCGTTACAAATGCACTTGAAGAGAAATCTGAATTTTTTATGAAATTTACCACCTTATAAGATCCTTTTCAACTTGTATTTTTTATAAAGATTAAATGGTATCAGGCATAAACTGGCTAAATAAACTTTTCTGTGGGTGTGAGAAAGACCCAGTGCTGTCATTGCTTGTTATGGTACATTGCTAGGCATTTGGGAGAAGCTGTCCAGCCCACATGACAGTGACCTCTTTCTCAGAGAGGTTGGCTTGTAACTACTGTGTTCGACATTGCAGTGTCCCCTTTTGTGTTTTCCTCCTGCT
>NW_008824652.1:168701-182620 GCF_000699105.1 Pygoscelis adeliae
TGTTTGACAGCAGACAGAAAACAGATTCAAGTAAAGAATCATTTTTTATTATTATTATTTCTATTACCACTAATGCTGCTTCTGCTGCTACTATTATTATTGAACAGACGTATCAAATAGAAAAGCCAGGCTAGCACTAGGACCAGGTGAGAGAGCTGCTCTTACTTGTGGTACCCATACAGATATTTCACAGAAATGCACCTTTTTGGGACAGGTGAGATGAAGACTGAAGAGGAAAAGCGATCATTTTGAAATAAGATTTTTCTAGACTGATAGGCTTATCTGCAACAGTGTCTGGTGCTGTGGACATGGCCTTCAAGAAGTTGGTCTGCACATCCATTCAGGCATTGCCCAAATTGTGCTTACCTGCTTCTGTGAGGGTAATGAATTTGCACCTATTTGTCTGTCACAAAGAGAATGCTTGGGGCAGCAGAATTTTCCTTTGTTTAGAGGCTGATCTAAAATCCACTGAAATGAAAAATGTGTCCCTCCTGCCTTCAGCAAGCAAGGAATCTAACACTTAAACTCTATTTGTAGTTGCTACAAGGCCCCAAAAAGCACAGCTATCTGCTTGTATGTTCACATTTTGAAGCAGATTTGTTTCCAGGTGTAATTTTTATTTAATTATTTTCTCTCTGCTTTTGTAGTTTTGCAAGTAGAACAGTCTGCTCTGGTTGGCAGAAATGATACCTCTCCTGTGCACACAGGAAAATATGTCATTTGAAAGGATGGGAAACATTAAAATCCCGAGAGGACTCCCTATCTCAACACACGTATAACTCCAGTAACTCATTAACCATATCGGCCTTTTGCCAATATTGTGTTTGCAGCTGAACATGTTGTGTTTGTAATCTACATACAGATATAACAACGCTTAAGGTCACTCCGTAGGCAAATAATCTTAGCAAATTTCTCTGCTGTTGACAAGACTACAATAGAATTCATTTCATTATGAGGTGGAGTGCTGTGTTTGTTGACTGCATTATGTCTAATGGTAAGAAGTTTCTTAAATACTGTGTTTGATAGGGCTTATTTGTACTACAAGGCGAAGTAAAGTTTAGGATTTTTTAAGTTCCCTCATTCTACTAAACCCACTTTAATATCTTGTTGCAGTGTTTGTTCATTTTCTTAGCACTTCTCCTCAAAAATAACAGCAATACACCATCTCTGATGTTACAGTCCAAGATGAGATTGGTTTGAGCTACAAACAACAGAGGGAGAGGTGGATCTCTGAGAAGGAACAATCCATGTCCTGGTGTTTGCAGGATGTAGGATTTTGGTCCCTATGCACAAATGTCAGGTCCCTGAATGAAGCCAGCCAAACTCTCGGGTTTGAGGGTAGAGGAGGAGGAATACTCTAGGTCCCAAAGCACCTAATAAACTAAAAGCTCAAAACAAAGATCAGTTACATCACAATAAAAATCCACTGGTGAATAGGATGCTGCAATATGCTGGTGGTGGCAGACAAGCCAAGAAAGGAAATGCTCTTCTCCACATGATTTGTTTCAGGTCTTAACCACTTGCTGGGGTGAATTAATGTCAAGGAACTTAGTTTGCTACTTACGAGAAATAGGTTTGTGTTCCCTTTTGTTGTGAAGAAGTTGTATTCTTAGATAAAAGGTATTTCATTATGTCCTTCATAAATTACATTAATTTGGTCACCTTTCTGATTACTTCTGTAAGAATGACTTTTTTTCCCAGAAAAGAAAAATTCCCCAAGGCCTTTCCTCAAACACAAATTGTTACTGTTAGCTTTGTCTAAAGAAATAGAACTGGACAATTTGTTCAGGGTGGGAAACAAAAAAGAGCATCTGGAACTGCTCTCAGCTAGAAGAAGTAAATTACTAGTAATGTTATAAATATTATTAGAGAGGAATATCTTCTCACTCACAAAACATTATGCCTCCTTGTAAAAAAAACTGTTCTGAAAAACAACCTCAGCTTTTATTTGCAACAGCTGCAAAATGATATGCAGTGATATTTATCAGCACAGGACACCCCTTGTGTAAGAAAAAACCTACTGCTAGGCATTCACTTTCTCAGTCTTCCCTTTTCTAGAGTAAATGCAAGTAAAAACACCCTCCTCTGCCCTCTCCCAAGCTTGAGTCCAAGTTTGGGAGCTTCTTCAGAGAATCATGTTTCTGCCATTCACTGAAACTCTCGGCCCAGTCCTTGTGTGATCTCATCTTGGGCTGTAACATCAGAGACGGTGTATTGCTGTTATTTTTGAGGAGAAGTGCTAAGAAAATGAACAAACACTGCAACAAGATATTAAAGTGGGTTTAGTAGAATGAGGGAACTTAAAAAATCCTAAACTTTACTTCGCCTTGTAGTACAAATAAGCCCTATCAAACACAGTATTTAAGAAACTTCTTACCATTAGACATAATGCAGTCAACAAGCCTGATACGATTCAGAAAGAAGAAAAGAGATAGGCAAAAATTTCCACTCCCTAAGTGTCATAAGTCATCTCCACTAGTCAAGGTCTGCAAGGCTGCCTCACCAGGGTGAGTCATGCAGTTGCTCTGGCAGCCTTGCATCTCATCGTTACCTTTCCATGAGAAACGGTACGGCAGAAAATTCGCTCATGGCAACGTCTATCAATGATGCTGATGGTGCATCACAGAAGTTTTA
Source organism: Pygoscelis adeliae (assembly GCF_000699105.1). Taxonomy (NCBI): domain Eukaryota; kingdom Metazoa; phylum Chordata; class Aves; order Sphenisciformes; family Spheniscidae; genus Pygoscelis; species Pygoscelis adeliae. The sequence continues at coordinate 171,336 of NW_008824652.1, forward strand.
CCGGCTTTTCCTCTCTTCCTCCCTTTTCCCTCACACCAACATACACACGTACAGAACCAGACATCCATGATTGTGTGAGGACCCTGTAGTGTTTCTATTACAGTGAGTGTATTGGCTTTATGTGACAAGGTTTTGGCAGCAGTGGGACTGCAGGGGTGGCTTTTGTGAGAAAGACACCAGGAGCTTCCCTCATGTCCCACAGAGCCAATGCCAGCTGGCCCGAAGATGGACCAGCTGCTGGCCAAGGCTGAGCCCATCAGCAACGGTGGTAGCGCCTCTGTGATAACGTATTTAAGAAGGGGAAATTAAAACACGCACAACAGCAAATGTAGTCGGAGAGAAGAGTGAGAATACGTGAGAGAAACAGCCCTGCAGATGCCAAGGTCTGCGAAGAAGGAGGGGAAGGAGGTGCTCCAGGCACCGGAGCAGAGATTCCCCTGCAGCTTTTGATGAAGACCATGGTGAGGCAGGCTGTACCCCTGCAACCCGTGGAGGTCCACGGTGGAGCAGATATCCACCTGCAGCCCGTAGAGGACCCCACGACAGAGCAGGTGGGTGTGCCCTGAAGGAAGTTGTGGCCCTATGGAGAGCCCTCACTGGAGCAGGCTCCTGGCAGGACCTGAGGTCCATGGAGAGGAGCCCACACAGGAGCAGTTTTTCTGGAAGGACTTGTGACCCCAAGGGGACCCACACTGGAGCAGTCTTTTCCTGAAGAACTGCAGCCCGTGGGAAGGACCCATGTTGGAGAAGTTCATGAAGGACTGTAGCCCATGGGAGGAACCCCACGCTCGAGTAGGGGAAGAGTGTGAGGAGGAAGGAGCGGCAGAGACAACATGTGATGAACTGACTGCAACCCCCATTTCCTGCCCCCCTGTGCTGCTCGGGGGGTGCAGGGAGGGAAATCGGGAGTGAAGTTGAGCCCAGGAAGAAGGGAGGGGTGGGGGGAAGTGTTTTAAGATTGGTCTTATTTCTCATTATCTTACTCTGTTTGACTGGCAATAAATTAAACTGATTTCCCCAAGTTGAGTCTGTTTTGCCCGTGACAGTAATTGCTGAGTGATCCCCCTGCCCCTATGTCAATCCACAAGCTTTTCATCATATTTTCTCCCCCTGTCCTGTTGAGGAGGGGGAGTGATAGAGCACCTTGGTGGGTAGCTGGTGGCCAGCCAAGGTTGACCCACCACATATAGAATAACATATAAAGCAAATAATCTGACAGATTATTCATCACATGGGGAGAGTCCCTTTGCCAGGAGCAAAGGAATAGGGAGGTCACAGGATGCATTCTTGACAAGCACCAGAAGATATTGGGAAAAACAATTCCCCTTCTGTGTACTTCTTTCTTAACTCTAATCCACCCCTCATTTCAGATATTTTTAATACATTTTGGAGAACAGAACATCTTTCTGTCTTGTTTGTGCAGTATCTAATTCAATCAAGATGAGTCTTGAATGGATATACTGTCCATTGCAGGAATAAAAAACTTTATACCAGTAACACTACTGTAGAGGAGTGAGATACAAATGACTGGCTGCTATGTTATGACTGAAAAGTGCCAAAAGAGGTGTCTATCAGACAACCATGCAATGCCATGGGCAGTGCTCACTCTACCAAGTTTGCAGTTTTATAAAGATTAAATTCCAGAACAAGTTTATACACTTTAAGAAGAATATAAAGCAAAGCAGAGAGGAGAATAGGGGTGGAGATGAAGGAAAAACTTTATAGTGCTCAGCCAGTGCTAAAACTTTATGAGAGACCACCCTCATTCATTGCCAGAGAAGTCCTTAAGTTGGCTCAGCAGGAGAAATACAGACCCTTAAGCTATTTTACCAGTATCAGGCCAGAGGCTAATGCAGTTCTGGATTTCGGAAAGTTAAATTTCCCTTCTATGTTGCTTTACACAGTAGTAAAGGAGATTAAACTAGTGTGTGAACGGCATTATACTTACTTCTCTACTCAAGAAGATGAAAGAAATCACATAGAAACCTATTTCAGCAACTAAATTAAAAAGCTGAAGACTGGCAAAATCTCCAGGTTCAGCTGGCAGTAGATAATAACAGTGAAGAGGTACTGCGTGTCATCTGAATTCAACTCTGTGATATGCTTATATCTGTAGGCGACCAGTTTTGAAGAATGACAGAGAGTTTCTGGGAAAAGGCTTTAGGTTTGCCATTGTGACACATAAAAAATAAGATACAAGTGATGAACATAATTATCTAATCCCCAATTTTCTGGGTATTTTGTCTGGTTGCTACAAAAAAAACCCTCTATTTTCACTTTCCCTGAAAAGTAATTTTTGCTTGATTTGCTTATACATTCATTGGAGCAAATATTAATCTTTTTTCATATGTGGTTTCTGAGTGACATAAGCATGACTACATATAAATATACAGAAGATCAGATTTTCCTTGAACAACTGTGTGACTTACAAGTCTGTCACAAACTAAAGGGACTCAATCTTCTTAGTAATTTTCAAACATGTATTTCCAAAGACTGACATTTGTCTATAACCCATATGCAAGAAAAAAATGCCAATGACTTCAGTACAAAGTACGTTGCTACAGCTTTTACAGAGAATTTGATTTTCACATCTCAGCATACATAACGCATGGAGTGTCCTTTTGAACCTTTAGTTACAAGATCCACAGATATAGTACTCTTTAGAAAACCTGATCCTTATTTAGGTTCTTAAATGAGGGAGCTGAAAAATTGTACCTCATCAGCAATGAAATATCAGTTTCCGCAATGAAACCTTAAAGGCTGCAGGTCCAGGTGACAGCTGACAGTATAAGTTTGCAAATGCAGGAAAACCTACATACAGCAGATAATGTAGAAAATCAGAGAGAGGCTGCGTAGGAGTGGGGATTGAGAAAGGGAATCTATTTTGCTTTTAAAGTGAGATTTGACAAGTTTTAGTCTGATTAACTTCTGCCATTCCTTAGCTTGTATGCTTCATTTTTGTCTGCTTTATAATCCAACAAGCAATGTTCACATTGTGCCTGTTTTACATAACAGATTGGGGAAGCAGCGTAGGCTAAGAAGCTAAGAAACCCCATTCACACATTCACTGTCCAAGCAGGGAATTCTGGTTTGGCCACTGTTGAGATGCAGAAAGAGACTTCCAAGTAGCAGAAGCCTGGCCAGATGCAGATTTTGGGGTACGAATCCCCTGAGGACACTCATTTACAAGGACAGACACCTACTTGCTGCTGACTGAATATAAGCAAATATTGTCCAAGTTCTGCAGGTGCTCCAGCCTTTACTGGCTGAAGCAAGGTCCTAATAAACTGCATGTCACTTTCATGAGGGGTAAGAGGTGCATTACAAAGGAGGCAAAGCAGTTACTCAAGTGTGCCTTAATATGGGAATGACTTCTTCTTGCCTTTCAGTAAAATTTTATTCCTGTAGAGTGTCTGTAGGGTGGCAGATACTTCCTTCTATCATTGGATGGGATCAATCATCCCCCAAAAGTGACTGGTCTTCTCCATTGACTCTACAGGGCACTCAGGTGATGTCTTCAAAAAAAGCTGGTTTTGGTCTGCTCAGGATAGTTGAGAAGAACCCCATCAGAAACGACTTCAGAAACGGATTTATGTTATTAAACTGCTTTAAAATGTAAGAGACTTTGTCCCTTAGAAATTGACGCTTATCTACCTCCAGTCCTGCAGTTTGCCTGAGAGCACATTCCTCACCAACACAACCTTTTTTCCTCTCTCGGGACACAGATGGGCCCCATGGAAGCCAGAGTGGCGATGAGGCAGTAAATCCTGCAGCAGCTGTGAAAGACCAAGATGTAAGGTGAGATTGTACATGTCAGAAGGTGGGATTAGTTAATGTCTGAAACTTGGTTATATAACCTCTGTTAAGGTGTAGTTTAGATCACATAAAGAACCTGACAAAAACTTTGTGCATACAGCAACTAAAATGTCTAGGAACAAAGCTAGAGGTCGTAGCTCAACTCAGCCACAGACGTCTCAATATGATGATGAAGTGTGAAGTAATGATGGGAGGGGAAAGGGGAAGGAGGAGAGGAAGAGAAAGGAGGAGAAGGGGAAGAGAAGGAGGAAGAAAGGTAAGGAAAGACTGAGTCTGAAGCTGTTTCAACATTCAGTGCTATCCAGATTTTGTAAATGCATCTGTTCATAAAATGTGTTTGGTAGGCGAGGGTATGTAAGACACACTAGACATCTATCTTGGACAAAAGTGTTATTAATAGCAAGGCTTCATGCAGCAAGTTATCCATGTGGGCTGATCTCTCCATCCCCTGCAGCACTCCAGAAATGTCAGTGAAGTCTCCATAGGTGTAGGGGTGAGTCAGACCAGACAACTGGATCTGGGAATGATGACTCTCTCCTGACCTGTTCTGGTGGCAAATGCATATTTGAGGATTTATGGTATAAAACTGGATTTGTTTCATAACCTTTTAACCATGCAAAATGAGAACAGATATAGTTAGAAACCAGAAACTATGTGTAACGCATTGCATTTTCAGCCTGAGGTGTGAAAACTGTTTGCAGCATGAAAACAACAATTTTAAGATGTGTCAAGATGTAGTAGATTAGAGTCACATTTAGATCTCAAACCCTTATCCTCTTGCTACAAGCCAAGAAATTCTTTATTATTTTCAAGGACTGCTCTCTTCTGATCTCCAGTAACCATGATATTAGCAGGGGTTGCCAGCAGTTTATTATTACATTCTCCAACTTTTATGTTCTTCAGTGCCTCTAAAATATTTCAGTTATTTCACAATGAAATTGTGTCAGACAAAGACTACTACCACTATGAATATTCTGTTGTGTGCAATGTAAATAAGCACCTTTCTTTCCAGCATACACTATTTTCATGAAGATGCACAGTGCTATGTAATGAGTGCTGTGCTAGCATTAACAAATGAATCATGCAATATCTGAACAAGTTGAGACAATGGAAAAATATATGGCCATTGGAAGAACTTCTCCAGCCAATGAAAAAATGCACAAAACAGCTTTAAAAATGGATGATAATTAATGCCAGTGATTTTATACTTATTGACTATAAAGTACACCCACGAAAAGAATCTGCTGCTGTAATGTATAGGTGGAATTGATGAGGAAACTTCATAGCTTAGTCAGGCCCTTGACAAAGCCCATTGCAGTCCTAGGAAATGCTCTCATTTACATTGTAGTTCTTCAAATGAGACCAGGAGTGCTATTGCTATCAATATGTCTTTTATAGACACGTATTGCTCTGGATGGCTCAAGAGTGTCAATGTTTTATCTTAAGAGGGAGTGTTTAGGACAAGGCCCAGCAAGTCCCATGTAACTCTGTTCAAATGCTTTTCTATTAAGCAGGATTTTAACAGAAAAAATAGTTTTTGATAAAAATGTTTGTTTTCTTTTTATTAAAAAAAAGTGGCCAAAAGCCAGCAAGCACTGTTTTAAAGTTCTCCATCGTCCTTCCGACTGGAATTATTCTATAATTCTGCATCCAGAGACTGCATCATGAGAAAATTCACACCAAAAAAGGAGAAAATATGGCAAAACAGATGTGAGGATACTCTAGCAACATGATTAGATGCCCTAAATCACCACTGTCTAAGTACATCTTCAGTGAAAATAATTTGTTAAAAATCCACCACCTTCCATGAAAGACAGATTACACTTTCCTTTCTCCCTTCATCCAACCTTGCTGTGTAAATGGAAGGAGATGTCCTTATAACTGAGAATGGTTGCCCTTCAGCACCTCCCTTTTCCACTCTAAATAAAAGATTATGTACTACCACTTGTCACCATAAATGAAAACCAAACTTGTTTCGTGAACACAGCATTAGCAAAGTCTTCCCTCTTCCTGGCCCCCACATCTCATAAACTGTCTGAACCATTCCCTTTCTGTTCAAACTCAGTCTGAGATGAGTAAGGGTTTCAGGAATACAGGAGAGACTGCAAATTGTGCATACCACCATCGGTAGGAAGATTGTGCAATGCTTCCTAAGGATCGCTAAACTCTGGTTTTGCCAGTCTTCCTCTGGAATATTGTTCTACTCATGGACGATCTTGGAGGACACCGTGCCTCCAGCTCACACAAGGTTCATTGTAAAGTTTGTATTCTGCACGGCTTGAATGGAAGAAAATAAAAATTTTATTTTATAGGCTGAAATTCAGTTTCTGGTGTAGCTGGATTTGCTCTATTACTTGCTTTGGAAAATAGAATCAAAACCTTACATTCCTAGCAGAAGTTGACTAGCAGCCAACATAGAGGCTTGTGCGTGGCCCAGATGTGCTTGTAGCATGCTAGTCCAAGGGAAAAGCCAGAAACAAAATCACCTTTTACTGAAGATTGAGTCTCTATGTATTATTGTCTTCACGATTGACTGGGGTAAGACATGGTAATCCAGCCAGAAACGGTGGATACATGAATTCTAACAGCTACCTGCTTCTGCAGAGTGAGGGATAATGCCAGCCCAAAAGCTAATGTTGAAAAGTATTCTTGGTAATGGAGATGACCAGTCTGTCCTTTCACAGAGAGGGTCTTTAAATGGGATCTTCACACTTTATGCTACCAGCAAAGGGGAGCTGCATGTCTTCCACAAAATGTGTTGGCCAGCTCTTTGAAATGTTCCCACTTGCAATCAGCATCACTTTCTGCTGCTCACACCAGCCACTCTCCAAGCAGGATGTAATTTTGTGCAGGCAGCCTGACAGCTTAGTGGCAGCAATGATTGCATCAGTGAAGAATAAAATACATAGCTGAGTGTTATCAACCTGCTGTCAGAAGCTGCATTCACAGTCTGTTATCTCTTCCAGTTGTCTCAGACAGACCTGGAGACAGCGGCAGGAAAAGCACTGGTCCTGGCAGAGAAAGGGGAAGGAGGAAAGGCGATAGCCGGTCCCTGAGCTCTTGGGAGCAATGAGAGCCATCTGAAATAAGACCTCCGCTGTGTCGTGGAGGTGTAGTGATAAACCAGGCAGTCCTCTGCATGAAAGTGGAGCAATCTGTGAATATGAGCATAGAAATCTGTCTCATGTAAAACAAAGAGGAAATTGACCTTTGGTATTTACGAAACCATACAGCTAATGACAAAGAGGACACAACAGCTCTGGGTCCCCCCACACATTATTGGAGCTTTGCTGTAGTCACTTGTGTCACCTGGAGAGAGGTTTGTATTTGAAGAGACTTTCAGGGTCATACAGTAGCTATGTGTGACTTTTCCAGGTTAAGTGCCACAACAGCTGTTAGAACAGACTATTTGCAAGCACAATATTGGTTAACCTACCTGTAAGCCTGCTGAGAGAAGTGTATTTGTGTTATTGCAGTGTCTTCTGTATACTATACAGATAATGAGTTATATTTGTTTTGCATTTTGAATATGCAATGTTCATACACAATGATACATGCATAAATACTAGCTTTAAGTCCTAATTCCCTCTTGGCACCATGATATGTTAGCAATCAGAAATATTTAACAAGGAGTCATATTAGCTTCAGGCTTTATAGTATGTGTTGCTTAAAGTGGGGGATGAATAATATCAACGCTGTTGCATAGAAATCACTTATTTACAGGAGAGACTAAACGGAATTCCTTAGTACAGATGAAAATTGTGTAATTCGGGCTGATTAAAGGGGGAGTTTTCTGTTATGTAAAAAGACATAACAGAAAGACATTTAAATATGACCTGTTTGCTGTACACCCTGGAGGAGGCTTTGCAGTTAAGAATGAAAAGGCAAAAAATTTCTCTTAAGAAATATCTTGAATGACCTCTTTGTATTATCAAAAGCAGCTACACCGATATTGATCTCCATAATTACATATGCACTGCAACCACTTGTGTGACTTAATCTGGCCTGCAATTTTGAGCTGCAATTCTAAAACCTCATAAATATTTTGCTATACTGTAAACAATGGAGGAGAGCAGAAATACCAACATTTATCAACAACCTTTTGGGTATGGAAGGGCTATTTCATTTATGCTCCCTTAGCTGCTAGCCTAAGGTCTGCTGTGCAAACACTTAGGTCTACACTGAACCTTATGTACTTTCTTTCTCCAACACCAACATAGGTGCAAACCTGGAATAAAATCCTCCAAGCCTCACACTGCTTTACACAGTTTACAGTGTTCCAGCATGAAATTTACTTTACCTGCAACTTCAAATCCCTCTGAGTTACCAAAGCTGAGATATTATCTCAGTGGAAACGAAATTAATGCCTTGCTACCTGTGGTAGTATTTCACACTTATCCTGCTAGATAAAGGAGAAGCAAATTTGTTCATATTAGCCATTGCAGTTAAATCTTTCGTTAGAGACCAAAAAGAAAATGTTAATTTAAGAAGTAATTTTGTCTGAAGTTTTTTAACGGAAGAACAAACTCTGGTCTGCTGACAAGAGCGATACTGTCCTTGTGAGTACAAAACTCCCTTGAACGATGAACAGACTGTTGTCACAGAGGTCACATCTGCAGAATGAAAACCTACCGTGCCATTAATTTGATGTAAACTAAACATAAGTGACACAGCTCTTCATCCTCAGCAAGGACTTGCCATTGAAAGATGTTATTAACATACAGAGCTCTTGTTTACAACTGTTGTTAAAATGTCAGTTAGACAAATCAGTCAACCAACCTCCTTTATCCTTCTTTGCCTTTTGCTGTTGCTGCTGAGCTGCTGATGAGAAATGAAGAGACGGTTGTTCAGGGTAAACAAAAGAGACTTTCTGGTAGGTAGAAACTTCCTCTTTTCTTTTGTTTTCCAATGACAATAGAGTTTTTTGTCTTGAATCTGTGTGTCAGCAGCTGCAGACATGCTGAGAAGTTGTGTTTGACCAACACGATTAGGATCTGAACAACCCAGATTTTTACTGCTTTAAAATCCAGAGGCTTTAGGCAGTGACATGACCTTCTGCAGGAATACAGAGCAAAAAGGAGAAAGGAGTTTCTGGAAAGTTATAATAAACAGATGGTTTTATTACGCTTACATAGATAAGGAGACATAAAAGCTCATAAAGCATATGTCCTGGTTTTGGCTGGGATAGAGTTAATTTCCTTCCTAGTAGCTGGTACAGTGCTGTGTTTTGGATTTAGGATGAGAATAATGTCAATAACACACCGATGTTTAGTTGTTGCTGAGCAGTGCTTACACTAGTCAAGAACTTTTCAGCTTCCCATGCTCTACCGACTGAGAAGGCTGGGGGTGCACAAGAAGCTGGGAGGGGGCACAGCCGGGACAGCTGACCCAAACTGGCCAGAGGGACATTCCACACCATAGGATGTCATGCTGAACAAAAAAAATGGGGAGGTTGGCTGGGGGGGATGGTGACTGCTGCTCGGGACCTGGCTGGGCATCGGTCACCAGGAGGTGAGCAATTGCATTGTGCATCACTGGTTTTGTATACTCTTTTACCATTACTGTTATTTTCCCTTCCTTTTCTGTCCTATTAAATTGTGTTTACCTCAACCCATGAGTTTTACCTTTTTCCCAATTTTCTCCCCCGTCCCACTGGTGGGGGAGTGAGCGAACAGCTGTGTGGTGTTTAGCTGCTTTCTGGGTTAAAATACAACAGCATATAGAACTGTTGTAAAGCTAATTAGAAATAAATATTTTATTGTAATAAACAGTGAGGATTGCAGATCACAGGAAAAGAGTTATTTGGTGGGAGGAACACTGGCTTAAAAGGTAGGATCAGTTCTTGAGGTTTGATTTGTTCCCTCTTTCAAACTATAAAGAAGATCTGGTGTTCCAAAGTTGAATCTAGTGCCAGAAGTTTGAGAATAGGGTGTGATAAGAGCACCAGAGAATTTTCTGTGTATACAGGAAGCACCCCTGCAAAGCTTTCCTTTGGCTTTGATTGAAAGTAGAAGTCCTGTTTTGGTAATAATAAGTTTGTTCTATCAGTGTTTTGGAGGAAGAAAAAAACAACAAACCACCCGATCTCTGTATTAAGATAAAGTGTATCACAGAAGGCTAACAATTCACCAAGGCAAGACACCTTCACATAATTTAAACTGTTATTTCCCTAATGAAGTCCGGTATATGTTGATTTAAACAAGCACCAGCAGAGTAAGTCAGATCCTCTTTCCTTGCTCTGGCCTTTCACATATAATTAAGGAAAGGTTAGGAAGTTTTATTCCCAGCAAGATTTTAAATTCTTCAGAAGTCAAAACTTAATTCAAGTTAGGTTTATAAACATTGTGCCTTCCAGACTTCTAAAATCTCATATTCTTTTGTATTTGCTTGGAGTGCAGATTGTTCCTTGACAAGAAGAAAAGGCTAGATATGGGATTAATCCTTTCTTTGTCAGAAACAGTATTTAACAGAAAAGGGAAAAAAAGGCCTTTGAACAAAGCTTTACTTACAAAAATGCTAGCTGCTGCAGCAAATACTTATCAAGACAAAAAAGTTTGGACTGTCATTTTTTATGTTACTAAGTGTGCATGAAGAAGTGTTATTAAGCCTGTGTTATCAAGACTGTATGAAAACCCACACTACATTGTGAATCTCTGACTAAATATTGTTATTTAGCCTCCTTAACAGTGCAAGTTATGGTGGGTTCTAAGAACTCTATTTAATTACTTTAATGCTTTAATCACTCCTGTGCACATACAACGTTCAAAAAACATTAAGAATTGTACTCAGTGTTTGGCAGATATTTGGTCTTGAAGGAAAACTTTTTACTAAATTTTTCACTAAATTTTTCTCTCTCTTTTAAAAATCACTGTTGTTGGTTGATATCAAGAACTAGAAAGCTAAATCATATAGGAAAGGGGACAAGAGTACTTATGGTAGCAAACAAATACATTGTCAGAAAATGTACTTCAAATAAAATCAGAATTTCCAAGGATTCTATCCTCCACTTTAAAATTCTCTGCCAATTCCACAACATTGGTTGGTGTCAGATCTAAAATAGCCTCTCCTTTGAAGCTTCAGTCATGCAAGACAAAAACAATGAACCCAATCCACTCCAAGAATTCTATGAATGCTCCGTATCCTTCAGTCTTGCTTTTCTGGTATCTGAGAATATTAAATCCTTCATCACGCATAAGAAAGAGACTTGTTCATGGTTTCCTTCTGACTAGTGATACACAGATGATTCTTACCCTAACTGTTACTTTTTTTCTGCTTGCTTCCTATCTTTCTGAAATTAGCATACCGATTTCTCAAACATTTAGAAGGGGTCCCATTATTCTTATCCCTATGGCAACTCAAAAGCTTCCCCATTTTTCTGCCCAGATATTAATCCAGTCATTAGGCTTTCCTTTTCCCTTTCCCTCTCCTTTTCCTTTTCCCTTTCCTTTTCCCTTTCTCTTTCTCTTTCC
>NW_008824652.1:182645-195821 GCF_000699105.1 Pygoscelis adeliae
TTCCCTTTCCCTTTCCCTTTCCCTTTCCCTTTCCCTTTCCCTTTTCCTTTCCTCTTCCCCATCCCCTTCCCTTTTCACTCATATAGTCTCTTATTTTCACATACAGAAGCTTTTACCATCTGTCCCCTTCAAAAGTAATTTACAGCACCTTCATTAGTTCTCTAAGATAATGTTTGAAGGAGTTCTTTCTGTTCCCTGAGTGGCCTCTTCACACCATCCTTCCCTCGCAGGATGCTATTGCTTGGTGACAGAGGCTGTCACAGCACTGCCAACACCATCTGTGAAGTCAGAGCTCCAGAATTTGTCAGTGCTGGCCTGAGACGTTACCCTTAAAGTGGAAATGTCAGCAGCAGCGCATGCTCTCTACATCCCCATGCTCACAAATCCCTTCTGCTCTGCTCAGGATCACTGGGCAGTACTACCAGAGAAGGGAGCAGATCTGGCAAACCTTCAGGGACACCTTGGGCTGGGACTGTGGGTAGCAACACCCTGCCCTTGACTAATGGTCACTTCTGCAGACAGGTGTCTCCACCCCCTCATAAGACTCTTTAGTCTGGCAGGGGCATCTGTTCACTTTTAGGCATTTGTGGCTCTGAAGGGGGCCAAAGACAAGACCCTCTTTTCCTGATAAAGCAGATGATGGTTCCTCTGCCCATGGCAAAAAAAAAAAAAATATTCTTTTGACCCAAGTAGCCTCCAAGCACGTACTTTACAAGAGAATTACTTTCCCACACATGCTGCGCGCTCCCTCTTTTACTGCTAACAAAATCCCAGTGTTTGATGCATACAGCCCCAGGATATTTTCATGAATAACTCATAAAAAGCACAGTCAGCCTCCTGAGAAAAGCAAAGCCTGTTTCCTAATATAACCAAATAGCTTGACTTTTGAATGTTTTACATTTGCAACTGAGGCCCTGTAAGCAATACTAATTCTTGTCAGTAGGTGAGGTACTTAAGATCAAAGAACTAAAAATTTACATGCAATTTCCTTATGGATAACTGTCATAAAAAACAATAGATGTTTGGAGAGTGTATTATTATAATGTGGTTATGTTCAAGGCATGACACACACATATATATATACAGTACGACATGTCTCCTTTATATTTTTTTTCTTTTTTAAATATATAGTCCTAAGAATGTATAAAACTATTTGGCATAAAAGAACAAAGATTCAGTAGTGAAGACCTGTCTAGCTTCCTTGCCCTCCATTCTGGCCGTCCAGGGCCATAGGGTACTGCTTCAAAAACCGTTCTTCAGCCAACAGTTATAGACGTAGGCTCAAGGGCACCAGCCTGCCCTCTTTTTGTGTCATCAGCAATATAAAGGAGCAACCTTTTCTTCAGTTCCCAAACATCAAAAATTATATATTTTTGTATGCCAAATATGATGACTTTTGCTGACATTAGTAATATTTCACAGGGCCAAAGCTGATTAAGATTAAGTTTTATAAAATAGCAATGTAAATGCCACAGAGAACATAGTAAGGATGGAGGTTTGGTCACTCTCAAAAAAAATACTCTCTTTTTGAAGAGTTAAATGAATCACAGCTTGATCCAGAGTCCAGTGATGCCACCTTACCCTGTCAATGAGCCATCTTGCAAATGCAGAGCATGTTAAGCCCAAATCTGGTTCTGTTGCACATTTTTATGCATATTTGTGTCCAAAAACTACAGCAGCACAAGCTGCAGCACACGCTGCTGTTACCAATGGTTCTAGCTGCTGTGTGTTTCTGCCATACAACTAAGGGGAGAAGCACACTTTTAACAACAAACGCAAACTTGACACATTCTGTGCCAGTCCTCCTTGAGAAGTAGTGTTAGCCTGGCTGCAGAAAAACCTCCTGGAGACTTCTCTCTTCTTCCGTGGCTGATCCAGGCTGGCAAAGGGACAGAGCATTGCTGGGTAAGGTAGATCTCCTTTCTCCTCAAAGATCTCCGTGCTGCTGGGCGGCCTGTGACACTGGCATCACAGCTGATGCCTTTAGAAAGCTCCTGATCAGGCAGAAAAAGTGTTCGCCTGAGAGAGCTTCTCAACTTAATGTTAACTGTGAGCCCTCAAGGGAGACATCCAAGAGGGTAATGGAGGCAGCAGCCGGTGATATTTTAGTCTTGGATGGCCTACATTTATGTTTCATATCTTCTGCATCCCAAGTATTGCCAGGGGTAGTAAAAAAGAGTAATCAAGACAACCCCCCTAGAAGATCAGGAGAAGAGAAATTGCAAAGCCAACTTTGAGAATGGTTTGGGAGATCCTTCAAACCTGTTCTGAATGCACAGGAAAAACATGTTATTCAACAGTAGCAGGATTAATGAATCCCCCATCCCCTCAGTCTCACATTATCTCCCTCCCATATCTCCTGTCTCCTATGCCTGCAGCCCAGTAAATATGACGTTTTAGCATTACTAGTAACATTATTTTTATATTGGCCTAACATTGCAGGGTTTCAAGGCTTCTCTGGGCTATATCTAGCCTAAGCTATTATAGCATGCCTAGCCATGACAGCAGCTATCTCGCAAGCAGATAAGCATGGTCTCAGTTTGACGTAGCTTCTCTTCAGCTTACGGTGACAGCAGGTAGTGTTTTTGTGTGGACTGAAACAACCATGACTGTACAGTTACATGTGGTGTGGCAGACTGCAGAGACAGGATAGTGCCACAGGTCCCAGCCTTTAGGCACCGCAGATCACAGCGGTCGATCTGGGGTCACTAAGGCATGCAGGCCTCATGTTGGTCGGGTAAAGACAGTTTTACAGACAAGAAAGAAAACAGAAAAACTGAGTAACTGGGAACCAATAGGGGGGAAAAGGGAGCATGTAGGCAGACTTTGCTGAGAAAACCTATAAAAATAAACTCAGGTGGACCCAAAACCAAGAAGGAAGATGTTATCAACATCATTGTCTTCCTCCTCCTGACAAAGAGTAGGAAACCCCCATCATTACCATCACACACCTCCCAGCAAGAAACCTTGGACACTGATGACTCCCTGTACCTCCCCCCCCCCCGAGACTGCAGCTGTGAACCGTGAGACCTGGGGAAGTATTGGAAGGGCAAGCATGGCAGCAGAGAGATTGGCAGGTACTGGGAAGGGTTCCCGTGTTCAGTTCTAACTGCATTATTGAGGCTTTTCAGTATTAATTCATGCCATGAGTATTTTGTCTGGCACAAGTGCACTCCAGATATAACACTATCATTCTACATTACTGCAGATTCTGCACGTACACACATCCCAAACTCATGACACTTTCTCAGACAGTTCCTTTTTCTTTTTTGTATTAATGAAGTTGAGGGTTTTAATGGTGATTTATTTGATTTAGTCACTTTCTAATAAGCACACTGAAGAGGCAGGCAATAAACTTTGAATCAATACCATAATTATATAATAGGTTCTCAAATGAAGTAAATTAATATCTATTGTTTTCCACTTCTGTTGTTTGCACTGAAATTTGACTTGGTCTCCATTTATTCCAAAAAAGAGATTTTACAAAGCTCCTTAATGTTTATCAACAATGTTTAGCAATGTTTTCATTTTAAGCCAAACTATCTGCTCTTTGAGACCAAAATATATACTCCTTCTGAACAAAAAAATGAGTTATCTGTATTTCAGGTCACATGAGATCTAAATTCTAAGTAAAAGACATCTCATCTTCATTATAATTTTCTGACTGCACTGTGACCTATTCAAAGGCATCATGTAAATGTTATTTAGTGCACTGTTATGGATCATTCATGGACTTACGGACTGCTAAGAGGATTGTAAAGAGTCTACATATCATTGCCAATGACAATCTTAATCACAAGCTTAACATTTTCTTGACCCATCAGTTGAGCAACAACATTAATTCAGTTCACATTGATCCAGGAACTGTTAAAACCAACCTATAATTAATAAATAGGCATCCTCATCATTGTTCTGGTGATGATGAACAGAAAATCATGCCCTACAGGAACTAGAAATGGTGTAGGGTCTGCAATGGAGCACACTGGATGTTCGGATGACAGAGGCACTAGAAATTCCTGAAAAGGGTTGGTTCCAGTCCTGTGTATATCTATGTTCCCTCAAATCTATGGACAAGAAGCACTTTGCTCCTATTTACAGCTCAGCTGAGTGTGCACCCCTTTCATACTAACTACGAAACAACATGAATCCATCAAGCTAGGCATTTTCTCTTTCTCATCAGTGGCCATTCCCATTTCTTTATCACCTGTATGCCAGTACATATCCATTTACTTGGAGCTCTTAGTCTATACCTTCACGTTCCTGGTGCTGGTTGGTTTTTGGGGGGCAGGTTGGCTATTTTTTTCATTAGCAAGTTGCACTTGTTTATTCTCAGTTTTTTTCATGAAGAGCTGAATATAGCACTGGATATGTTCTCAGAAAGTACCTCAAATCGGCATTCTGTGATGCATTGCTTTTACAGAGCAAATCCAAGGTTGCCATGTGACAGCCAGCTTTTCATTAGACAGAAGCTCAAAATGCTTGGACCGTAACCCACACAATATTCTGAAACTGAAAAATTACGAGGGCTGACCTTTTGTTCCACCCTCCAGATAAATACAAGCACAGGAACAGAATAACTGGTGGCTCCAACTCAAACTGCGGCTGTCACCAATGCCCTGAACCTGGAGTGCTTATGTCAACTTCCCTTCCACGAGCATTCAGATAGAAAAATAAAGATCAGCTTCTCTTATTCTGTGTTATTTAGTTTGAGCCTGGAAGTGCTGACACCGAAGAAAATTAAAATAATGACATACCAATTTCATCATACTTCAGAGGTTGTATTTACATATACTTCATGTGTCAATACCGATTGAGTAGCTCTGCTTTCACGTTATATAAATGGAGATATGTCTGTATGGAAGAAATATACACTTGGAAAAGCTGGGCATAGTGTGGATACATGTTATGTTAATGTCCATTGCTTTAATTAATGTTAGGACTTTTAAGATATCATTTTGACTACATTACAGAAAATATAACCAAATACACACAGAAAAAGGAGATTTTACGCCAGTTTAGCTATTTCATGCTGTATGTCTGGTAGCGAGTTGAGACATTTTAATATGCCTTGCAATATTATATTTTATGGTGACAGCACAAATCTGACATAACACCTAAAATATTTTCCAAAAATGGCCCCAGTACAATTTTATTATCATATAATCATACAAGTTAAGGAATAAATTTTTTAAAAGTAGCTCATTACAAAGCACTTTATTGGATTCTGGTGTTGTCAAGGATACCAGTATTTATGGTAAATGCCTTCCATAAGCAAGCCCTGATTTTGCTGTAACAGGAAATAATCACAGAGACTGAGCTATATTTATATAATTTCCTCCTACGATAAACAGAATGTAAGTTTAAGCCCCAGAAGCTTTGTAATCATACCATCTACACAAGAATAAAGCTAATTTTGAGATCTACCTTGCTTTCACAGCACTCTGAATTCTATCTAGCAGCTGAAGGAGAATCCTATGTTATGAATAAAAATTGATGTCTGAGTCTGTGTACAGCATATCGATTGCTGACAAACATTAAGGCTTCCATTCATCATTAAAAAGGTGGCACTGATGACCAATATTCTGCTTTCTGCATCCTCACAACTTAGTTGCTAAGAAGTGTGACTGTCCAAGAGAAGTTTTCTTATTCATCAACCAGATATACCAATGTCAACCAAGAACTATCAGCAAAACTTCTTCTGAACTATTAAATATTGGGAATTTTCAAATGCTCTTATTTGGGGAATTGACAGTAATTCTGACTGTAGCTACACCAATTCACACTGAATCCAGTGCAGCTTGACTAACAGACACCAAAAACCTGTGGAAGAGCATGTAAGTCATAAAGCAGCACGAAGAGCCAAGGGGAAATTTCCTTGAAATCTCAAACCTTACTCGCAGTAGGTTGAGGGACAAGTCAATTCCGAAAGATAAGCACTGCTGAGATTGTGGTTACATCCACAAGTTTAACAAAAGAGGAGGTTCTACATGCTTTTTCTGTGTTCAGGTACTCCTCATCTCTTCTCTGCATTGCATCTACACCAGTGTTAACACATCTGTGTGCTGAGCAAGGCAAGGAGCTGATTTAACTGAAAAATAGCCTGGAAAAATTGAATGGTGAACGCGATTGTCTTTAATCATAGAGTCATAGAACAGCCCAGGTTGGAAGGGACCTCAAAAGATCATCTTTTAGTCCAACTTTTTGTGGGAAAGGGAGCCTAGTTGAGATTATCTAGCAACCTGTCCAACTGCATCTTGAAAACCTCCAGCAATGGGGACTCTACCACATACCTGGGGAGGTTGTTCCAGTGAATGATTGTTCTTACTGTAAAAAAATTCTTTCTTACATTGAGATAAAACTCCTCCCAACTTAACTTCTACCCGTTGCCCCTTGTCTTCTTCATGTGGTTCCTTGTAAAGAGAGATCCTCCATCCTCTTTGTAGCTGCCCTATACATACTGGAATGTTGTGATGAGGTCACCCCTGAGCCTTCTCTTCTTCAGGGAGAAAAGACCTAACTCCTTCAGTCTTCCCTCTTAGGGCAGGTTCTCCAGCCCTTTGATCATCTTCATGGCCCTCCTTTGGATTCTCTCCAGTCTGTAAAAGCAGAAGGTGAGAAAAAATTACTGCAGGGAGAACCACTTTCAATGGAAGCACAAACTTATGCTCAATTAATGTGACCTTGGCTGTTATTGGAACATACAGTTCAGGAGATATTTGGAGGAAAAGAAAAAGAGAAAGAGAAAGAGAAAGAGAAAGAGAAAGAGAAAGAGAAAAAGAAAAAGAAAAAGAAAAAGAAAAAGAAAAAGAAAAAGAAAAAGAAAAAGAAAAAGAAAAAGAAAAAGAAAAAGGACCATGGTTATGATCCATAATGATACTTTTCAGAAGTCTACTGAAAGCTTCTGACAGTGAAGCATTGTCACAGCTGGCATCACAGAAGTAGTAGCAACATTTCTGTGACATGAATTTAATCTATTGTGGTAACTCTGTTCTCCACTGTTCAGAGTCCATTCAGACTAATTGGCTTGTTTGTAAATCATCCAGATTTCCTTCTCTCAAAAAGGAACTGATTACAGGACATGTGGGTATCAGTTTCCCTTGAACAAAAGGAGAATAAACCACTTCTTGACTGAGCTGACTGGGGAAGGGATCTGCTTTAAAAACTACATAATGCTGGAAGACCTCCATCACTCTCTTTAATTGTATCACAGTCTGAGGATGTAATTCTACTGCAATGTTTGAACAATGTGCTTACAAATTAATGACCTTTCTTCATCAGTGCTTCAATCTGAACATAATTTATGTTAGCCCTACACAAACAATTTAAAGAGAAAGGCAGTTTAAACTATATGTCTTCTGTACACCCAACTTAATTGTTTTCTTACTAAAATGCCAGGGATTTTGCTCTTTTTTAAAATAAAAACAAACACAAACAAAAAAGATTATCTGTTCTCTTTACACAAAGATGTAGAAATCTTCCCTGTTTGAGAAGTAAAGAATTTTTACATCTCTCTTCATAGATTTTTTGAGAAGTGAAATGAACATATAGATAGGTAGTAATGTGAGGGACCAAGTCTTTGGAGCCTGACCCCACAAATGGTCATCTACCCAACCTAGCGCATAATTTCGTATCCCAACTACCAACTATGGTAGAGCTTCCCAAGCAATGTTCTACATCTTAGTGCCATTCATGTTTTATAATACTGAAAGAGAACCACCTTTATGATATTACAACAAATATAAATCCTTCCATGACAGCTTATTATATATGGGTAGAAAAAGAAGCAATATCATTTTAGTTTCTGTATGAATTATACCAATTCAGGTCAGCACTGAAGACCAGCCTCATGAACTTTGACATTACTGAATCAAAACTGGAGTACTTGGTTGCTGTATCATGAAAAACATGAAAAATTATGGCATAATTATATGCCATAATTAAATAGTATATTTAATTATGCCATTAAATATGCCATTATTTAATGCCATAAATGCTCTATGGATGGCATTTAAATAGGGCCTTAAAAGTCAAACTTGTCCCCGATACATATTATAAATGTAAGTGAAAACTGATAGAACAGTATCATTGTTGAGGCAAGAGAAGGATCCATGTTTGCTTGAAGGAAAAGAGCATGACCTAAACATTTTGCACCAAGAAAATGTTCTCAGCTTGGGCTCACCGCTTGAAAATGTCACTTCAGCTTTTGTTATGTTGGTCACAAAATGCCATGCCACTATTTTGAAATGGATATTCTTATTCTAAGCAGGGAGCTAAGGTTCACATTATTCAAAAGTAATTATAAACCCAGCATTTAAAATGTACATTTCACAAAAAAAAAGTCCTTTTTTAAAATTTTTATTTTTAGCTGAGCTAAACAGAAATATTGTGATGAAAAAGAAAAAAAAAACCCTATAGTTTGCACACAATCTGTTAATTATATTGTATAGTCACTAATAATTTGATTACAGGAACACTATAATTTTCATTGGCACAATTAAAATGGCACAGCACAAATTCTATAAGACACTTTGGAATCAGGATATGGAAGTCCTCCAGCAACCACTGAGCTAGGTTTTGATTTCAATGATGCTGTAGTGATTTGTACCAGCTGAGTTTCTAGCTCATTGTCTTTTGTAATCTAGTTGTGTCTGCAATTTCCATTTTAATTGATTCATTCTTAAAGAGTTTCCTCCATATGCCTTTCTGCAAAATTCAGCTGCTAATTGGCATTAACGCAATGTTGTCACTTTCACCACTGGATTTCTGGGAATCTTGCGTAGTTCTAATAATGCTATATTTAAATATTCATTCCAGATGTTTTAACAACCTTCTTTCTTTAAAAGAAGAACCCAACAACACTGAACAAGTACTAATCACTGTTTTGAAAATCTATTAATGAACGTATATATGCATTGTATGGGTTTGATGATGATTCTTATCCTGTTGTTTGTGATATAGAGCAACTCTAATTCTTTGCATGTTTCTTACATCTTTTCAAATGCAAATAATAATATGAATATTCTTCCCTTTCATCACCACCATAGGGTAAAATAAGATAGTAAATAACTATATTTCTTACTCTGATAAAAATATCAAACAGAAACACCAGATTGAAATTCTGTATGTTATTACTAAATTGCATCAGAAGCAAGACATCAGAGAAGGGTTAAAATACATAGCCATTACTACAAGACCAGGGGCATCTATGTGCCTGCTGCTCTGTATTTTGTACTTAAGGTCAAGGCTCCAAGGCATATTCATTTAGCAGTCTTACAATTCAGAGACATGCTTCAGATTCGTGTGGTGTTCGGCAGTTTTGTAAAACTCAGCCTGATAAGCTGTAGATCATGGTTCCGGTTCCTCAGGGCATTTTGGTATTCGCACAATGCACAGCACGTGAATAAATCCACTGAAAATAACAGAAGTGTTGACATGCTTGAATTTACAAACCTCTTGTAGTACCAGGCTGAACTGGGCTTCTGAAATCACTCATCGTGTCTGGTTTTGCCATTCCCTTTCTGTTACAGAGAAAAGGCAAAATAAAATATGTCTTTTAGCCTGGTTCCTGTGACAGACATACACAGCTTTTTAATCAGCAAAGATTAAAAGGTGCTCTCTAGCACCTCCTTGGGTGCTTATGAAGCAAGAACGGTAGCTTTTGTCTGGCTTATTTACTAAAGATGTGTTTCTTCTGTTGCATTGTGCAATGTTGTCTGATTGCAAGGACTGTTCCTGGCATTGTACCCCATATGCCAGAACTTACTTCAGAAGAAATAGTTATTTACTTCCAGAAATAGAAAAAAATGAAACTCTAAAAAAAACCTGTTCACTTGGGCCATTATGTGTAAATGATTGTGACAGGCAGAAGTTGATGGAAGAGTTGTCAGACATGAGCTGGGTAATGGTGCCTACCATTTCTAGAGAATAAAAGATAATTTATAAAACTGAAGGACATTTTAATTCTTTTGTCTAATGGCAGTTGGCAGTCTTTTTTATTTTTGTTTACAAAATGGTCAAGAAACTATCTCTGAGCTTGACAAGTGGGTAAATTACTAATGAGAATGAGACACTCAGTCTCAGTTTCTGTAAAGATGCTATTGCAACTCTTGCCAGCGTTGGAAACACCAGCTGTCCTCAGCCTTGCTCAAGCCAAAGTTCGATTTAGTGAAGGACAGCTTTACAGCTTTTTCTAACATTCCTCCCTTCCCACTGATATTCCCTCAGACAATTTGCTGTTTCAGAGATGAAAGTAAAGCATTTTAAAGAACAGGGATGATTCTGGGAGTGGTGATCGAGGAAGTATGTATATACTGTCCATACATTACCATCTGGCAAATATGTCTCCTGGCAAATGTTGCCATCCTACAGAGGCTGTTGAGACGTTTCAGGGATAGAGGTGCAAAGCGTAGTCAGTTCACTCATGTTTGCATCTCATGCTCAGATGATGGTCCTCAAAAGGTAGAAATAACTATGAAAACGTCAGCCTTAGCAGTGTAATAACCTTGCAGATATCTATGGATCCGGTCAGTAGAAAGCTGGTCAAGAAAACCTGTGAAGTCTAGGCAGACAGTGAGAATAGGCCGGATTAATTTTTCTCAGTGGATTGTCTCCACTGACTGTGCAGAAAGCTGAGATGGTCCAGCTCATCTCTAGATGCATATTCGTTAGAGGTGTTTGAAGCTGACTGTGACAAATAACTCCAGAAGATATTCACATGGAAAAGCCTTTATCTGCATGGAAGTCCAAGTGGCAAATGGGGTAGGTAATTTTGACAGTAGGACAAAATCACACTTTATCCAATTGGATATTCTGCCATGAATACCTATGCCGTATCTCACAGAAAAGCCAAACAGTTCTCTAATACATGAAGTCATTCAAAGTAGCATTGCATCAAAGGGGAATGTTTTCTGTCTCTGCTGACTATGGGTTTATAATTTTATTGAAAAGATTTTATTACTTCTATGAATTCCAAGAATTCATACCCAAAACTTGCTAAAGCAGTGTCTTACACTGGGATGCAGTTCTATGATCTGTGATGTCAGGATGCTTACCAGTGATGGAAGAAGATCCCACATTCATAAGGCTCAGTGGACTTTTGATTAAGATATGTATTTATAAAAATGCTGCCACATCAGCTGCTGTTCAGGCTGATTTCCTGGTATGTTCCCTGATCTTTGCTGTACACACCTCAGTTCACCCTTTTGAATTCCACACAAAAAGTGTTTTCTTGTGCTTCTTTTGATCTAGAGATAAATTGTTCTCTTTTACAGTCATGCAAATCCAGAGTAATGGCACAAGCTTCACTTAATTTGTGTTTAAAGCAAGAGTTCTATAAAATGTTACTAGATGTTCGTATTTATAAAAATGGTTAATAAAACCTGTCCTTTGTTTGTGTGCATGTGTAATCACTTTACCTTTAAAAAGTGATGGAGAAGTGTACTGATCCTAGGATTAAAGTGACATGTGCACAGGAAATGAACTAGAAAAGCTGAAAAATCACATGTAAGAGTAAATTTCTCTGAGCACAGAATATGAAATACTAAAGAAAATAATTAATGTCAAAACATTTACCATTTTCAGTCCATTACAGACAACAGAAAGAAACATAAATTGGATTAAATGCTCTATAGATCAAACAGCCCAGAACAAGGGAGGATGTATGCATGTATGCAGTGGCCTGAAGCTGAGGCTGGGGGAAGGAAATAATCTTAAAATGGAAGAAAGAAGGGGACACTGACAAAGAATTAAACACTGGAACCTCATCTGGCACAGATACCAAGACTCATCAAAGACAAGGAAGGTTTGGTCCTAAAATCTGTCTCTAATGAGAAAATACAGCAGAGATGGAGGATGAGCAGAAAGATTTTATTAACTCTCTGCAAGGCCTTTGGAATCTGTCTAAAACAAAAATCTAAAAGTTTAGCTTATGTTGTTCACTGCATTATACAGCTATTCAGATATTTACTTGCTGATTTAAGCAATTGCCTGTAGGAACTATGCCTTCAATCTGTAGGACCTCAGAAAATTCAAGATGACTACCATGTTTCATCTCTACCTGCCTCACCCACAAGACCAAGGAGAGTAGCTTTCACAAAGTCAAAGAGATTTAGGAAACAAACCCACTAGAAACAATTACGAACTCCATGTAGCATTTCTGTAAATGCTCTTTGGACCCTGCCTGTGACCAGCAGACAACAGGATATTGTGATGTAAGGGATTCCTTGGGGAGACTTTGGGATCAGTTTTCCTCAAGCAGAGAAGGTTGTTCTGTCTTTTCCTCCCCAGACCCTTTACATTGAAAGAACTGGGGTTCTTCAAACAGCTTAGGGATCCTAGAAGGAGGAATACAGTCAACAAAATAACTTGCGAAGATGTAAAAGGCAGCTAACAGGAAGAGAAGAATCTCTTTGCCATTTCTGTGATGAACAGGGCAGGACATAACCTTCAGCAGATGAGTTTTAGGTTCAACATTAGGAAACATTTACTAACAGTCATAATAATAAAGTGCTCAGAGAGATTTTCATGGGAGTGTGTGGAGTCTCCATTGGTCCAAGATGTGACTTATCCAAAGTGACATGGTGATAGTTGACTGTTTACTATTAGTCAACAACAGCTCCTAGCTCACTTTTCTAGTTCCTCCTCTACTCTCTTTCCTAATCCCACTAATTCTGATGTCTAAATCCACTAATTCTTCACATCTTCACCAGTCTAAAGTTCAGGGCACTGCTGTCATCCCCTAAATTGAATATACATTGGACAGACAAAACCGTCAGTGGCATTAGGTGTCTCTCATGCAAGATGAGATGTCTAACATTGCAGGCACTTCATTCTGTAGAATAGAAGAATAGAATAGAATAGAACTATTTCAGCTGGAAGGTACCTACAACAACCATCTAGTCTGACTGCCTGACCACTTCAGGGCTGACAAAAAGTTAAAGCATGTTATTAAGGGCATTGTCCAAATCCCTCTTGAACACTGACAGGCTTGGGGCATCGGTCACCTCTCTAGGAAGCCTGTTCCAGTGTTTGACCACCCTCTCGGTAAAGAAATGCTTCCTAATGTCCAGTCTAAACCTCCCCTGATGCAGCTTTGAACCATTCCCACGTGTCCTATCACTGGATACCAGGGAGAAGAGCTCAGCACCTCCCCCCCCAACTTCCCCCCCCAAGGAAGCT
>NW_008824652.1:196252-199094 GCF_000699105.1 Pygoscelis adeliae
TTCCAATCTATCTAGATCCCTCTGCAAGGCCTCTTGTCCCTTGAGAGAGTCAACAGCACCTCCCAGGTTGGGATCATCAGCAAACTTGCTAATGGTGCATTCAACTCCTGCATTCCGATTATTGATAAAAATATTGAACAGAACCGGCCCTAGAATTGCGCCCTGAGGAACACCGCTGGTGACCTGTCGCCAGCCAGATGTAGCCCCATTCACTACAACCCTTTGAGCTCTGCCCTTCAGCCTGTTCTTCACCCGGTGCACCGTGAACCTGCTCACCCCACAGCTGGACAACTTGTCCAGAAGGATGCTGTGAGGGACAGTATCAAAAGACTTACTGAACTCCAGAAAAACTACATCCACCGCCTTCCCTTTATCCACGAGGCTGGTGACCTTATCATAGAGGGATATCAAATTAGTCGAACAGGCCTTTCCCTTTGTGAACCCATGCTGGCTGTGCCTGATGATTACGTTGTTCTTTAAATGTCTTTCAATAGTACACAGTATAATATTCTCCATAATTTTTCCGTAAGCTCCTTGAATCAGAGGACGGAGAGGTTCTTCCAGGGAACAGTTCCTCTTGTTCTCTGTTAGTACAAGAAGCTTCTGGAGGAGCATAATTCTCTGTGATGACAATAAAGGCATTTTAAATTACTATCTTAGATGGAATATCTAACTTTTACCTGTCTATATATGAGCTAGATGAAGACTGTAATTAGCACATAATGGAGGATGAGTCCTTGGTTTTGCCAAAATGGGGGTGGCCAGCCCTTAGAGCGAGGTCTTATATGTGACTGGCAGTTACCGTGTAGCTCAGTTACAGTATGACTTGGACTTCACAGAGTTCGAGGAAGAAACACTTGAGACAAGTTTTAGCTTCAAGCCCTTTTCTTCTTGGCCAGTTTATGTCAACAAGGTAGTAACCTGCCTTACACTGCTTTATTGAGTAAAAGCAAGGTTTAATCACAAAATTAAGATTTTAAGTACATTAGTTCTTAAACTTCTACTCTGAATTAAAAGAAACAGCGAAAACAAAGCAATCAGAAGGCCTCCAGATGATCACAAAGCCTTCTGAGGCTTAAATTCTTTTGAGTTAGTATGTAGTGAGGCTACTTTCCAAATTAAAACCACAAAATTATAAGTGACATTCTACAGGACAGGAGAGGTGTTTGCAATCTCTGGTTTTGTGTAACCCTACCTTGATGTCACCATAGGAAAGTTTGTTTTTAAGAATCTTTGTCTGATGCAGAATGATTTAATTTGTGAGCCTTTTATTTGTCTTTTTGTGTTCATAAAGTAAGTGTCAGAGCCTTAAATGCACCAAGAGGCTCTGCAGTCTCTTGTCTGTTTGTGCTCAAGGTCAGCTCTGACATGGTGCAGCCATGAAACTTGGGTAAGACTTCTGCGAAAACAGCTGAGGCTTAAGAGACAGCCAAAAGAAGTTTCATTGGGGTCACTTTCCTTTGGCTCAGGGGCTGTGTTTAGGCTTCAGTGCTTGATTCTGGTTTCAGCTTGTTGTAGATATGCCTGTGCCAAGGCACCTACCTTGTTGATCCTGTCACTGAGGTGACGATTTGACCTCCTGGCTCAGCTTTGGACCTGACTTGTCACTATGGATTTGCCTGGTGATCACTGAACTCTTGGTTGAACCTTGCTGCTCTCAGGAGACTTGGTCTGCTCTCCTTGTTTGGGTGCTGTGGGACTGCGTCCTTGTTGGTGAGTGCACAGCTGCTCTGCCTGCCTTATGCTC
Source organism: Pygoscelis adeliae (assembly GCF_000699105.1). Classification (NCBI taxonomy): domain Eukaryota; kingdom Metazoa; phylum Chordata; class Aves; order Sphenisciformes; family Spheniscidae; genus Pygoscelis; species Pygoscelis adeliae. The sequence continues at coordinate 198,000 of NW_008824652.1, forward strand.
ACCCTAGGCTCCCAGTAGATGTGGGTGTTTCATGGATATTTCATAATTTTATGTGACAGGAGAGTATGATTTATTCTGTAAGCCTTAGACATGAGAGACTGGAGCTCTTTCTGGAAGCGGTACTGGTCAGGACCATTTACTTACCCTCTGTGTCACCATCAAAGGTTGTTGTATCTATCCTGCAGTCCAAACACTTGCTAACCCACACAGCTGAGGTAGGTGTACATCAACTAGCCTGGTCACTGCTCTGGCTCAGCAGGACAGACCTCAGACAGTCCAAGACGCTCTATAATTCTTAAACAACTTGCCATTGCTCTCTGGGTTGCACTATAGATACAGCCTCCATTCATGTCTAGGAAAGCTGAATGATAAATGGATCACTGTCTTCCATGGCAAAGTCCTATCTGCAGTAGCTGACTCCTTGCTCAAGCAGAAAAATATATATCAACACTCAGGTGCTGAAAACTGAAGTGAAAAAAAATTTAGACTTGAAAGAAAGCTCAGACTCTATGCAAGAAAGTTATTAAGCATTAAAACAAATCCACAGAAGTGTGATTTTTTTCTTCACTTGGAAATGCTGTGCTGTATACTGCCCATTATCCAACTGGTTGTAGTAGATGGTGCTAATGATTTTAGTTTTGCACTGTGGGAGTTTTTTAATTTAGGGGAGGATATTTCAGGCCTATGTGGTTCTATGACCTCTATCATCAAGCACCAGTTCTGCCTATTTCTGCTGTAAATTGTCATGAGCAGAGACTGCTCATGCTATGCTGCTTTACAGCCCAGTTGGTTCCTAAATGTGGCTCCCCCGTGCTACGATTGCTAGAAAATAAAAATCATTGTTATTTATTTTTAACTGTTTTTATTCCCACAGTAATGTGAGGAAAATAAAATAAAGGTACGGGTATAAGAAGGCAAAACAGTGTTAAAGAGAAATGGCAAAATGGAAACAGCACTGAAAACTGAAGGGAAGGTTGCTCAGCTCCTCTCTTCCTCTTAACACTCCTGTCTCTGCATTGCCTCTTTCAGTGACATCTCCCTCTAGAATCATAGAATCATTAAGGTTGGAAAAGACCTCTAAGATCATCAAGTCCA
>NW_008824652.1:199983-208602 GCF_000699105.1 Pygoscelis adeliae
AACTCCATTCACCACAACTCTCTGGGCCCGGCCGTCCAGACAGTTTTTGACCCAGTGCAGAGTACACCTGTCTAAGCCGTGAGCCGCCAGCTTCTCTAGGGGAATGCTGTGGGAGAGGGTGTCAAAGGCCTTACTGAAGTCCAGGTAGACCACATCCACAGCCTTTCCCTCGTCCACTAGGCGGGTCACCTGGTCATAGAAGGAGATCAGGTTGGTCAAGCAGGACGTGCCTCTCATGAACCCGTGCTGGCTGGGCCTGATGCCCTGGTTGTCCCGCACATGCCTTGTGAGCGCCCTCAAGATGAACAGCTCCATAATCTTCCCCGGCACCAAGGTCAGGCTGACAGGCCTGTAGTTCCCCAGATCCTCCTTCCGGCCCTTCTTGTAGATGGGCGACACATTGGCAAGCCTCCAGTCGTCCGGGACCTCCCCCGTTAACCAGGACCACTGATAAATGATGGAGAGTGGCTTGGCGAGCTCCTCTGCCAGCTCTCTCAGCACTCTCAGGTGGATAATCTGGATATCTCTACTCTCCACTCTGCCCCAAAGTTATAAAGATCCCATTTCTTCAAGTGAACTGAGACTGGAGCACCCTTTTCCTGCACAAAGCGTCAGGATGCTTACCCGACTGGCCACCTCCATCGGCAGAGTGAGGACAGGTCCACCCAGAGGGAAGGCAGACGAGTCACCAAAGTGACCCTGGGAGAAGTCCTAGTAGATGGTTCCCCTTTCTGACACTTTCACCTCTCTGGCATGGCTGCCAGGAAAGGACTACTTATACGCCACTGCCTCAGCCTGCAGATCATTTGAAGTTAAAAGGAGTTTTATTATCAGTTTCAATGGGTAAAGATTTAAGCCAGCACTGAGAGCTCTGACAGTCCCACCACTCTTTTGTACAAAAGTCCTGCTAAGTGTCTTTTCAGACTCTTGCAGACAGCTCAATGCCTCCATTTAAAATGCTTCCTTTCAGAGGGAGGCAATTTCTATACTGCCAGGGTGCAGAAGGGAGAGGAGAACACCTTGGCATTTATTCTGACTCTACTGATGCTGACTGCTGCCCAGGATCAAATACAGCAAGTGAATAATCAGTGTCCTGAATTGTGCTGAACTTTTACTGCACTCACACTGCTTTTTTGAAAATTATCAGTGCAGCAGATTCATATTATTTTACTCATATGAGTATGCAGGGGATATGACATTGGGAAATGCAAATGAAGTATTAGTCACTATAATTAACAATATTTTGCTGACTGGCTGTGATGAAACACCCTATTGCTTTACAAACCTGCCACCCCCACACACATATTCCCTCCCTAGCTAGTTTTCTCTTATCCTATTGGCCTTTTAAATGCTAAGCTCTTTAAAATGGGGACTTCACATTATTTTGTATGTCTCCATTATGTCTCCATTGCTTCTTGTGCCATAGGTATGGTTCTGGCAATCTGTTCGTGCTACAATATACATACAGTAATAAACAGAAGTTGTATTTGCATAATATGGATCATTTCTAAACTGCTGTAACACAGTCATTAACAAGAGCCAAGCTGTGCTAGGGAATGACGCAGTCCAGAATTTTGAGCTTCTCTGGCCAATCTAGTAGTTTTCCACAGTCACTTGAAAATGCTTCCTGCTGCAAAGGCAAAAACTATGTAGTATATAAATATTCTTATAGTCAAAATCCATAAAGCCATTAATCCATGGGAATGTTTTAACTCCTAGATAATCTTTGGCCACAGTTAATACATGAAAAACTGCTGATGCAGATCTAGTCTGGGAAGACACCCTATGACCCCAGAAGATTTTTTATACATACAGTGAAAGTTTCAGCCCTGGATCCAAACTCCTCTGTTATCTAGAGGAAGTGAGGTGAAGATTGGATTTGAAACCAACCTTCATGTCTTGGGATTTTTTGTTTTTATAGGTAGAACTCTTCTCCAGAATTCTACATAAAAATGGCTCCCAACAGTCTGCGCTGAAGTTTCTGTAATATGAGCAAGAAATTTGCTCTTGCAAATGTCAATGATTAGTTCCTAAAGATCTTTATACTAGTATGCTTGTGAGATGATATAGGAAATTTTAATGACAATAAAACAACGTGAGCAAGTTTAAAGTTTCAGCAAAGCTACCAAATGGTTTGATTTCTTGCAGGTGACTGTAATTCTGCTGATGTGTCCTGGTTTCGGCAGGGATAGAGTTAATTTCCTTCCTAGTAGCTGGTACAGTGCTGTGTTCTGGATTTAGGATGAGAACAAAGTTGATAACACACCGATGTTTTAGTTGTTGCTAGGTAGTGCTTACACTAGACAAGGACTTTCTAGTTTTCCATGCTCTACCGACTGAGAAGGCTGGAGGTGCACAAGAAGCTGGGAGGGGGCACAGACAAACTGGCCAAAGGGACATTCCATACCATGTGACGTCATGCTCAGTACATAAACTGGGGGAAGCTGGCCGGGGGAGCTGCTGCTGGGGACTGGCTGGGCATCGGTCAGTGGGTGGTGAGCAATTGCACTGTGCATCACTTGCTTTGTGTATTATTATTATTATCATATTATTATTATAATTTTATTTCAATTATTAAACTGTTTTTATCTCAACCCACGAGTTTTTCTCACTTGTGCTTTTCCAATTCTCTCCCCCATCCCACCGGGGGGGGTGGGGGGAGTGAGCAAGCGGCTGCGTGGTGCTTAGTTGCCAACTGAGCTTAAACCACGACATGATGCCAGCCAGTTATCTCTGTAACTATGACAGGTTACACATTAGCAGAAGCATGAGCACTCTCAAAACACTGCTGTGGTGTGTGATGGGATGCAACCTGTTCATTACTACAGAAGCAGCTCTCTACCGTGATAGGGCACGCAACCATGGTAGGGCATGCAACCATGGTATGCAACCATAGTTTTTTATTAGGATACATTCTCTATCCACTTTTACTTTGCATTACCCACCAGATTTTGCACAAACTACGAAGGGAGTTAGCCAAAATTCCTTCATGTCAACCTTAAATTAGTTGCATTTAAGCCACTTAATCTTGATTCTACTTATTTCATGGTCCATTTTTTACCAAAATAAAATAGAGTTTTCACAGAAATAAAATGTAAGAATCATCATATTGCAATAAAAAGCAGCTTCTACATTTGAACTATGGAAATCCTATAGATGAGAGCTTGACAATCAAAAGTCCTCCTACGTCTTTAGCAGACAGTGAGAATACAGAAGATAACTTTGTTGATTTTTTCCTAAAAAAAACCCAAACTGGTTATTACAATTCACATCTTTCACATTCTTGAAATCTGATGTCACCAATACTGTCACAAAATGCAGTGACTAAACTGACATCCTAACAAAAATAAAAAAGCAAATGTAGCTGCAAACCATTGCCCAGGTTTTCATTGACTGAAGGGGGGGAATAGTGTGTCTCTGCCTTTGTTGCTTCTGTGAATTAATGTTATTCAGCAAGCTGATAATTAGAGCACCTTTCTGCTAGACATTTTCCAGTAAAAACCATGGAATCAGTGAATTTAAAAGTTTCTGCAAGAAAGCATCCAAATGAATGGATTTCCAATTTCAACATTGTTTAACAATCTATACCAATATTTTCTAAGTGGTAAGTCCAGGCTTTGTAGTTCAAAATTACTATCTCTAAAATGTGATTTATTTGGGGGGGTTATATTTTAATAAATAGATCAAACTTAGTCTTAAGAGATGACACGTCCAAAGCATAAGAAAATGGTACAGCAAAACCATTTTTCATTTTACTTGGGATTGTTGAAATTTTGCCTTCAGGGGACTAATTTGGAACAGAAAAAAATATCAAAGTATCTGGGATTTTCCTGGGACATGTTTTTGTTTCTATGACTCTTACGAGTCCCTTCAAGTTCATAGGCTGGACAAAGATTTGCTTTGTACTCCCTATAAACAATTTGAGCTCAGGAGCTGCAGATGAATGCAGTATGAAACTAATCAGGTCATCTCTGATCGCTCTGAAATATATCCATGCCAAGGAATGCCCAAGGCTGGATGGGATGGACTATTTCTCCTGGTGGTATACTGACAAAGCAATATGCACAGGATGGATCAAGGAAAAAGAAATCTTGGCCAGTTGTGCATCATGAGAATTCAAGTTTTTGCTGCAGGCGCTCTACTTCATTCTTCAGAGAATCCTCACCACTTCACCTCCAGCTCTCCCCCTCTCCTCCACATCAGCTAATGGCAATTACAATTCCTAATTCATTCCCCCCCCCATTCCCCTATCACCTCCACTGAAGCAGTGAAGGAAAAGATCTTCAGGAAGACAACAGAGAAACACAGAAAGACATGAGTGTTCAGCATCAAGTCCAGACCCTGACATTTATTGTCAGTGCCTGACAACAATCACAGCACAGGAAACACATTTAGCAAATAATGAGCATTAGTGTTTCTTATGTTGTTTTCCTCTGTTAGGCAAGTTGCAGAAGGATAATATCCACTTTATGCACAAGTGCTTTATTTCATCATTTCCATACTATTTTTACATTTATATATCAAAGTTCCTCCACTGGCATATTTCTGAATAGGCTCTGCTACTTTAGTTAGAAAGAAATGCATTCAACAAATAGAGAGAATGCAGGAATTGCAGCTCCTTGACCTGGCTTATTTCTTAATCTGTGGACTTAAAAGGGAATCTTGAATGGCCATGTCTTGTTGCCTGCAATATTTTCATTTGCTGTTGTCAAAGATAACTCATGATTAAAATACTACTAGGAAATATTAACCAACAACCCTACATATACCTTTTTTAAGGTGACTGCAACAGATTATATTACTGCATGACTTTGGCAAATAAGGCCATAAGGAAGTTTTGAATGGTCTCCTGAATTCCAGTCATTGGCCTGCCTGTCCAGAGCAAGCTGGTTCCTGAAATGTGGTGTCAATGGGATGCTGCTGGAAGAACCTGGCCACGCTCAGTACTGTTGGAGGCATTCTCCAGACCCTTTCCCTCTTCTTGTCTGCTTGCAGTTTCTCCTTCAAAGTAAAGATGATAGGGATGGGCAAGAGAAACTAAGTTATTTCATCCTCTCTCTATCTTGCCCCCCCCAACAGCTTTCCACTAGACTCTGTCAATCCTTTTCTAAATATTTCAAACCAGCAGTCTTTAAAAGCTCACTTCTCCAATGCAAAATGGGGTTAAAGCTAATAATTTCAATGCATTCTTGAATAATGCATTATTCATTAATTCTTGCAATTAATACTAATTTGTCTCAAAGGACTTCATTGGGTTTATTACTAAACACACACCTTCCCAGACACCTCACTGTACTTGTACTAAGCTTTTGTGCAGCTTCTTTAACCTGTTGTCTGAGCATATGTCATTCCGTAGGTGTTTTAAACTTTTTTTTTCACATGTAGACAAGAGCAGTGCTGTCTATAGATACTGACTATATCCAACATGTTCTTTCTGTGCACATTCTCACAAATCCTTCTGCCTGCTTCTGCAAATACATGTTTGAATCTGAATGCATAAATGACCTGCTGTCTCTATCAGATTATTTTTAAAGGAATACATTAGGCAGGGAGAGAAACTGAACCATCTCTGTCACTAGGTAAAAATGTCCAGGCAGGCTGGTTAATCATGGCAAGTCTCAATAGACTAACTTGATTCTGTGTTATGAGATAGACCTTTTCCCAAGATCAGCTTGTGTGAATCAACTCACCTCCAAAAAAAAAGTGCTACTTTTCTTCTGAACATAGAGTTCCTCCCTGTACACAATACACTGTCCTTTTTTATGTTTATAAAATGTAATATTACATAATAATCACTGACCCTGAAAAAAAAGACAAATAAGTAACTAGATCCAACAGCACTTTCTTATTGACTCTCATAGATCTAACAAGTGCTAAATTTATCCAAAGATGAATGCTTTCCTTTGCTCCTTCTGTAGTCAATGAAGAGAAACAGAATACAGAAAATCCTATTTAATTGTCTGTGCTCAGAAAGACTGCTTGGAGATACTTATTTTTCTCCATTAGCTGTAGAGGAAATCCAGGAAAAATAGTTTTCTCTAGGATGAAAGTAGCATTTTTTTTCTCCTAATATGCTTATATAAAATACAAAAGAGTTGAAAAATACAAGCTGAATTAGTGCAGAATAATGCTGAAGCACAACACAGTCCTGCAAAGGGAGCAGGAAAGTAGCATCCAGACATTTATTTCTTCTGAATTAAAGAAGGAATTAAACTTGCCTGTAAACTAAATCCTAAGGCTTTACTATGCTAGAATTCCTGCTCAAAAACACCTTTTGTATCGAAGGGATGTATTTGTGATCAGAAAAGATTTTTTACTAAGGAAGAGTCAATGATACCATTCTGGTGTAAAGACTGAGAGAATGATATTCAGAAAACCCTCCTTCCACCTTCCTATCCTTTGAGTTTCCAATTACAATTCTTAGCCTTACACACAGTGTGCAAGCTTTTATCGTTTGTTGTTTCCTGCAGGCACCACACCACCAGCACAGGTAAACGTTCTCTCCTCCACAAAGCTGTTTACTGAACTCCAGGTAGTCACCTACCTAAAGGCAACATAAAGCGCAGTAGCAGCAGTCCTTCTGGTGCCTCTTCAAGCCAACGCAGACTGAAAACTTTTGTTCAGTCCAGCAATTTCAGACAATAGCTTTTCTGTTGTACAAAGCAAATAGTTCTAAGGATTTCCAACCTTTTTTTGCACCAGTCTGCCTTTCCCCATCATCTGCAGGGCAAAAAGTCAAGAAAGGAGCAATACGCGGTATCCTGCAGAAAGAGAAGAGAATCATTCTTCTGTGGTTTCCCGTATCCCCATGACATCAATTTAGCCCATGCTCAAAAACTGCCTTTTGAGATCTTTTTGGTCATCTATCAGACAAAAGCAAACCCTTCTCTCAGCACTGCTGAGTCCAGTTCAGTGCTCTAAAACAGACCAGTTATTTCTTAGGACATACTCTGCTTTACTCTGGAAGGTATTTTTCTTCCCAGTCTCCCCACATTCTCACATTTATACCGGATGGTTTTAAATCTGTCTGGAATGTCCAGCTCTGGAAATTTCACCTGAGCTGGGAAGACATGAAAGGACTTCTAGTAAGCTTAATCTAGAGAGAAGAAAATGCTCAGAAATTAGATTGTGAGAAATCACACAATTCTTTCTTCCACAGCTCAGAAACTGAAATCACCTACAAGAAAAGAAAATATACAATGAACTGTCAAGGCAAATAATGGTGTAATTGAGAACAAGAGATACCACAGAGTCACCTAGTTTCCTGAGTACTCGATCTTTTCTACATAGATCAATACAGTGAGTTGAATGCGAAAAGGCATATTAAGGGCATCATGATATAATCTCCTGTAGCCCTCCCCGCCTTAGGTACTGTACTGACACTGCCTCACACTTCCCATGGGCTGCACTATAGGGCATCATTTACTGCTACGAGGCAGTGCTACAGGGCAAACTGTTGCATATTTACAGCAGCTGGTATTTGTCTTGAGACGCCTTTTTCTCAGGCTATTGATTTCATCATAGTCAGGGAACATAAGATGATGTACAATGCTCCAAACTAATTTAATCTTACTTCATGTTTTGTGGCTGTCAATGTCCTTAATTCCAGCATGCTTGAGTTAAAACTTAAGGAACTGAGATGATCCAGGTGAAAGAATTGTAAAAAGAATTAATACTTAACTAAGGAGGGAAAGGATAAAGGCAGGGATGATCATCCTTTGGATTGGAACAACCAGTTCTGCAAAGGCTCCCAAACTTGAAATTGTGCATCACCAAATGGAGGCTTCACCACTGCCTCCATTATTAAGAAAGCAACACTAGTGTCAGTGGAAATTCAGTAACTGGCTGAATATGCTCCTCTTCTTCTGGAAACTGACTTGGATCTTCTTTTTCTAAGCATTTCAGAAAGTAGGACTCCTACCAAACTCAGCTCCTATATCAACTTACTTGCACCTTGCCATATCCAAACTACAGGATATACTGGATCTGTTATCAGCATCTCAACAGCAGCTTGTGCCTGGCTCTAAAAGACAGGGCAACTGACTCAAAGAAATCCAGAATTAAAGGCACGTGAAAAACTCACGCATTTAGAGAGTGAATGTTCATGAAGAAGCCAGTGAAAACCATTTTTATAATGTTCCTAAGTTCTTTGAAAACATTATAGTAAAAAAATATCACTTTATTACAAAATCAGTGTGTCCTGCTTTTGTCTGGGATAGAGTTAATTTTCTTCATAGAATCATAGAATAGTTTGAGTTGGAAGGGACCTCTAAAGGTCATCTAGTCCAACGCTCCTGCGTGGGCAGGGACATCTTCAACTAGATCAGGTTGCTCAGCCCCATCCAACCTGACCTTCAATGTTTCCAGGGATGGGGCATCCACCACCTCTCTGGGCAACCTGTGCCAGTGCTTCACCACCCTCAGCATAAAAAATATCTTCCTTAAATCTAGTCTAAATCTACCCCCCTTTAGTTTAAAGCTTCTTCCTAGTAGCTGGCATAGTGCTGTGTTCTGGATTTAGCATGAGAATAATGTGATAACACACCAATGTTTTAGTTGTTGCTAAGTAGTGCTTACACTAGCCAAGGACTTTTCAGCTTCCCATGCTCTACCCACTGA
>NW_008824652.1:208903-214441 GCF_000699105.1 Pygoscelis adeliae
ATCCTCCCCCCGATCCCGGGGGGGGCGGGGGGGTAGTGAGCGAGCGGCTGTGTGGTGCTCAGTTGCCAGCTGAGGTTAAACCACGACACAGTGAAAAAAAGTACAGGAAATTAATTTATTTAAATGAATGCACTCCACAGTATTTCATGATACAGGCAAATAATATCAAAAGTCTGTACTACTAAACATGACAAATTTCTTACTTCTGCTGATGCAAAATTATCTTTCATGTTAGTAGCCAGCAAGGTTATAATTAATGCAGGTATATAGGATATATACTGAATTGCAGTACATTTTTATATTCAAAGTTTCTTAAGACATAAAAATAAAAAGAAAAATAATTTTCAGAATTAAATAAAATAAACTTCAGAATTTCAGAACCTTATTTTCTTTATAAGCCCTGTGTAGCATAAGTTTGGTGGGAAAGGGAGCTTTTTCCTAAAAATATAGCAAATATGTGCTTTTTATTGTTTTAATTGTTTTGATATATCCATCTTTTAAAAAAAAGGAAAAGAAAAAGGGAAAAAAATCTGAGCAATGTTAATTTGGATTACAAAGCTTTAAGGAAAAGTGATGCTATACTTGCAATGAAAGATATCAAAATAGTTACCCAAAGAGTTTTAGTGAAAGTAACTTTTCAATCCATACCAAAAGTTAAGTGCCTGTGTTTTGTGTGTGACTTTGAAACAAACCGTAACTGAGAATGTTACTTTCCTATGAGAAATAGCATAGCAACTTGAAGGATCAGGCTCTTGGTTACCAGAGTCTTTGATTAAGGGTTTTCGTTGGGGTTGGAGGGGTTGAGCATGAAATTATTTAAAGTTATTGCACTCCCTTATTAAATATGATCCTTCGTGATATTGCTTATTTAAAACAAAAGTTAAAACAAAGAGAAAGGCAGGTGTTTCACAGAAAGAATATGGTGAAATGAATGAAAAAGTTAAAGTTGACAACCACAGAAATATCGCTACGAGTCTGTCCTCAGAAGCCTCCTGCATTGTAAAACAATCCAAAAAGGCAGTATTTTTACCACAGATTCTGGGCATTTTAAAATAGTTCCCATATTTTATTGCTGTTCCAATTATTTCTTTGATGAAACATTTGAAAAGCACTTTGAAAAAGCAACTATATATCTGTTTTTCAATGTCCAGTGGACTTTCAGAGAAGGACCTGAGTTTCCATCTATTAAATGAGCCAGAATAAAATCCTAGTGAGATTTGGATTTCAAGTCAACCTTTGCTACACGTTTTCCTCAATAATCTAAATCTATGTTGAAAAAGAAGTCCTGTAGAAGAGTTGTTCAGATTCTGGGGGCACATGCAAATATGTAGCACAATGTCTCCACTGCTGCAGATGTTTCTGCTGTTGAAGAAAAAGAAAGCAACATTTCTCAGTTAATGCATGGTCTCAAGCTGATTGTCAATCTGACTGAGTGGCAATATCACTGAATAATGTAACATGCCCCCTAACAGGAAATTACTTCAGTTCTCCCATATAAATGCACATTATCTAGACATTGATATAATCTGAAAAAAAACTTATCTCTCCAGGCTTGGTGATAAACAAAATAGCATCTCAGATCTGGAAGCTATTTTACAGTAGAATCATGCTCAAGTCTTCTTAAAATACCTGTTGGGAAAGAAAAAAGAAACAGACCATGAAAGTCACGAAAGAGCATGGGAACTGTACTCTCTTTTGTCCTGAGTGTATAAAAAAATAATGTCATTTTCATAGCAAAAGAGCAAATGTATGTATAAGACATGTAATGACATATGCATCAAATAGATCTAGATCTATATATGACTTGCATATGTGTATATAAATACATATATTTCTATATGTATGTAAACATATTTAGTAATGTATGTCCATACATTTATGCGTTTATACATATTCACACACATATAAATGCACGTTTATATTATTATTCCTATCTAGATTTTGATCAACAATTCAGACATCTATATATGATTATATATTATTATTCCTTACAAATATATCTGTCTGTATATAATAACCATATATACATTTAATGAGCAACTACAACAAAATTTCTCTGAGTAACCTTCTGCTGTAGAATAAACTTTGGTGTCCAGTTCATGTTCCCAGTTTGATACTGAGTGTGAGGGTGATTCTCTCCAGTAGTTGTGAACGTCCCCTGTATTACATTCAAATGGAGCAGAGTACCCACACATATGGATTGAAATAAACCTGTATAAAAACAGCTAAAAGAAAATACTCTTGGTGCAACATTTAAAACATTTGCTTTTATGATGTGCAGGCAGTTCCAAATAATTTGAAATCTAACTGCTGTATCCTTGAGTGGTTTCTCAAGTAGAAAAAACTGCTGAGCCTCACAAAGCTGGCAAGGGCATGATGCGAAGGGAATATTTGATTCTTTCCATTTGCCAGAAGGCAATTACCAGTTTGTTTTCTGTACAAATTGAGCATGCAGAATGCCAGTACTAGTGATCTATGCACTAATCCAGCAAAGACACCACCCAGGAATGGGCACCTTCACTGAGCAGAAACACAGATAGGGAACAGAGCAGTTTCTCAATGAGTATAGGCAGAAATCTTAGCATTTAACATCAGCACAGACCACAGAAGCAGCAAAGTCTTTTTCACTGGTAACCATCACTTACACTGCAATTCACGTTTTCTGGTGGAACAAAAAATACAAATTGCATTGTGTCCTGAAATAGGTCTCTGGAAGATAATATTGCAGCACTCTTTTTTTCCTCAACTACCTCTGAAGACCAGTTCTAAAAAAAACATTCCATGAAATAATATTCCCAGAAATATTCTATGTTTGGAAAACAAACTGCAGAAAGTATCAATGGAACTGATACAGACATCAGCAGCCTCCCTCAAAAGCAACAAACAAAAAACCCAAATGTTTCACTCATTGTGTGTGAGCTTAACATGTTGAACTGCATGTACATCTGTGGTGGCTTAACCGTGGCAAACAGCGAAACAGCAACCCAGCCACTCACTTACTCCTCCTCCTTGGTGGGGTGAGAGAACTGTGGGTCGAGATAAAAACTGAGGCATTGTTTATCATTTATTGTCTTGGGCAAAACATATTTGATGTGGGAAAATTAATTTAATTTTTTGCCAAATAAAATAGATCTGAGCAGTGAGAATGAAGACAAATATTAAAACAGGTTTTCTGCTGTAAATACATTTTGGAAGAGGCATCTCACCCACAGCTGAGGGGCTCAACTGTGTCCTGTGGATGGGTCTGTTGGAGCTGGCTGGAACCAGCTGGAAACGGCCATGACCATCCCGGAGCAGCCCCTGGCCTCCTTCCACAGAGACCACCCCTGCAGTCCCACCGCCACCAGAACCTTGCAATGTGCATCCAACACAACATCTTATTGTCCACCAAATGTAGACAACAGCCAAGACATAATCTCAATCTCAACCTATCGTCTCAGGACGGAAAAGTACATTTTCCTTTTTCTAGACCATCTGCAAGATCCTCTCCAACTTTATTTTTCTGTCTCCAATTCCATCAGTTTTATGCAAGGTCTGTGAGCCACTTGGTACAATGGTATGTAGGTAGCTTCATCTTCTGCAAGAAAGGGCAATTTGCAACACTCCCTTTTTCCCAAAGTACTGAAAAAATGCCATCTGAAATTCTGTGTATTTCTGTCACGTCCTCCCATTCCTTTCCTGCTTTTTTCAGTCTCTTTTTTTCCTTTAGAAGCTTCTTTCTCCTCCTAATTTCTATCACTATTTCCTGCATCTTTCTCACATTTTTACTATATCCATTTTAAAAAAAAATCAAATGTTAAATTAATCCAGTATCTATGCAATATTTACCATACTGTTTGTCACTGTAGTCTATTCCCCTTACAATTTTTCCTCCTCAGTCAGTCACTATTTTGCAATGAATGAAGGTTTTCACCACCTGGCCTTGAGTGCTATCCACAACTTTCTTTATGTGATTAGAATTCATTCTACTATTCATCACTAAATGTCTCATTTTAGTGCATATTATGTTGCACTAAATTTACCAGTGCTGAATTAAACTGGTGATGGAGTTATCCAGTGACTGTACTATGAACTCTGTCTTGGCTTTGTCTTGTCTTGGACAACCTAAAGAATGTACAGAAGTTCCCATCTTACTGATTGCTGCTTTTCTGTTGTTGTTGTTTGGGGTGGGGATGGGGTGGGAGGAGCGTTAATGAATTCAGGAAGAAAAGCCAGATCTGACACAGGCTTCAGCAGTAGCTGCTGTTGAGCTTTAACCAAGGTAAAAAGCAGCCATTCGTCTTCCTGCTTTGTTTCATGTATCTTAGCTTTGAATCTATAAAAGCACTTTACATCTCATCTATAACTATATGTCTCGTTAAACAGCCTTTTGTGGCGGACTCTGCCAGAAGCTTTGGAAACTGCAAATAACTGTACCAGCTTGTTTCCCTTCTCCCCTCCATTGTTCTGATTACAGTAATAAATTACAAGTGAATTCCTGTTGAAGAACAACCCAGTCCATGTGGCTTGAATGACAAATTTTGAATGAGATGTGGAGTCAGTAAATTACTTCAGAGAAAAGTTTCAGCTTCAGCCAATCCTGAAGATTTCCTGAATTCCATTTGAATTTTCTTGATAGTTTCAACTGAAAAAAAAATATGGAAAGGATTTTTTTTTCCTCCAAACTATCAGGTGGAACTACAAAAAGCCTTTAAGCTTTGGTCTGCAGAGACCACAGCAATATGGCCTCAACTACAACCACACAAGAAACACATGTCTAGTTTGGTCATTTCTCTAGTTCCTCCTTGCTAGGTGCCTGGATTGCAACATCCTCATTTCTCCCTCCTGTAAGACAGGGAAATTAAAAGCATCATTCAGAATGCAGGGCAAATACTTTTCTTGTGCTTTCTAAAGGAATCAGGAAGAATTTTCAGAAATCATGTGATGGTTGCTGCATTATGTATGTAATGAAGTCTATATTTTCATGTAGTACATCTTCAAAATTCAGGATTTTTTTCAAAAATGTGATTCTCCAAAGCTGGAAACAAATATCTTTTTTCATTATGCCTACAAATACTGTTTTATAGTATATATTTGTTAATTTCAAACATTCCCCAGACATCCCCAGGCATGTGCAGGACAACCAGGGGATCAGGCCCAGCCAGCACGGGTTCATGAGAGGCACGTCCTGCTTGACCAACCTGATCTCCTTCTATGACCAGGTGACCCGCCTAGTGGATGAGGGAAAGGCTGTGGATGTGGTCTACCTGGACTTCAGTAAGGCCTTTGACACCCTCTCCCACAGCATTCTCCTAGAGAAGCTGGCGGCTCACGGCTTAGACAGGTGTACTCTGCACTGGGTCAAAAACTGTCTGGACGGCTGGGCCCAGAGAGTTGTGGTGAATGGAGTTCAATCCAGTTGGCGGCCGGTCACGAGCGGTGTTCCCCAGGGCTCAGTTTTGGGGCCAGTTCTGTTCAATATCTTTATCAATGACCTGGACGAGGGGATCGAGTGCACCCTCAGTAAGTTTGCAGGCGACACCAAGTTGGGCGGCAGTG
>NW_008824652.1:215112-218444 GCF_000699105.1 Pygoscelis adeliae
CATTGGACCAGGCTGCCCAGGGAAGTGGTTGAGTCACCATCCCTGGAAGTATTTAAAAGATGTGTAGATGCGGCACTTAGGGACATGGTTTAGTGGGCATGGTGGTGTTGGGTTGACAGTTGGACTTGATGATCTTAGAGGTCTTTTCCAACCTTAATGATTCTATGATTCTATGATCATACACATCCAAACACATTCAATTTGCATTAGCAAATAGGAACTAGGAAGTGAACTTGCCTGTGAACTATAATTGACAATCTATTAAAGGAAAGAGCAATGAACTCACTTTTGATTGTAAACACTGCACAAGACTGAAAAAAACTTTCTTAAATAGCCAGTTTTGAAGTAAATATGAAAATATTATTCAGTTTCATATTCCTCACAAATGTTCGGAATTGCCAATTTCCTCTTTTTGGGGGGAAAACATGTTTCTCTGTAACTGCCAGTTAAAAGGTCAGCTTCACTCCAAAGTTTGAAATAGAAAAAGTATAGAAGATAAGTATTAAATAAGGAATTAGACATGTAATCTCATCAAGTTACTGTCATGAAAAGTAATTCACCTAAGCTATCACTTTAAGGAGGATGGGGGTTTTTTCAATAGAAACACGAAGTTCTTTGATGATAAGAACCTAATCAAAAATAACTGACATCACTTTTTCATAATCAAATGCATCAATGAGTCTTGACTTCACAGAAGTTGACGTGGGGAAAGCATAAATATAATTTAATCTAGCAATTAGGAATATATCGTACTGAAATGCAGGAAAGATCAAAGTTTAGAAGTAGCTGCTAGTTAGGCTGTTTAGAAGAGTGTAAATGGATGGGTGGAGGGTCTTTTCTCATTACGAGTAAAGAGGCAAGAATCTGCTGAATGAATCCTACAGGAACATGCACATCAAAGTTGAAATAAGAATAAAAGAAAATAAAAATCTTTTAGCAAAATACAGTGCCTAGACTTCAGGTGAGCAGTGTTGGACTTAGGCAGGTGGAGCAGGTAGGTGGGATCCATGGCAGGCTGCTCTGAAAGGCAAAGGAGCTAAGGAAAGGTGGCAGACCATTAAGGAGAGCACCCTCCAGGCATAAGAACGGTCCACCCTGATGTGAAGGCAGACAAGCAGGTCTGTCAGGACTTGGATAAAAGGGACATCGTGGCAGAACTCCAGCGTAAAATGCAGCATACAGGGGTGGCAGCAGGGACAGAGTGCAAAGGAGGAATTTAGAAAAGTTGCCTGGGCATGTAGGGCTGGTGTCATTCAAGCCAGAGCTCAGCTGGAGTTAAGAGGTTCAAGGGACATCAAGGGCAACAAGAGCTTCTACAACTACATTAGTAATAAAAGGGTGAACAAAGAAAACGTGAGCCCATTGCTTGAAAGGATTGGGTGATTTAGTGACAGCAGACAGGTGGGGCTGAGCTACCCTAACCTGAAAGGGTTCAAGGGGAAGGAGTGCATCTACCTGCAGTGGATGAGGGTTGTTGAATCAGGGATCACTTGTGAGAACTTGATGCACACAAGTCCATGTGTCCCAATAGGCCATACCCAGCGTGCTGAGATCTGGCTGATGTCCTTGTAACACTGCTCTGTATCATCTTTGAAAGATCATGGAGGTTGGGACGGATTCTCAAAGACCAGAGAAGGGCAGTTAATCACACACACCTGCAAAAGAGGCCAAAGGGATGATGCAGAGAACTATAGGTCAGTCAGCCTCATGTTGACTCTTGGTAAAATCCTCTTGGAACACATTTCTGAGCACAATGAAGAGTAGAAGGGGAATGGGAACAGTCAGCATGGATTTACTAAGGGTAAATCATGCCTGACCCAGCTGATTACCTTCTGTGATAAAATGACTGGATTTGTGGATGACAGGGGAGCAGTGGACATGACTTGGCCAAGGCTCTCAACACTTTATGCCACAATCTGCCTGTATCCAAGTTTGGACATTACAGCCCAGCAACAAGTGGACTACTGCAGGATGTATTCTGGGACATGTCCATTTAACATCTCTCAGTGACCTGCAGGACATAATGGAGGGCACTTTCATCAACTTTGAAGGTGACAGCAAGTTTCAAGCACCAGTCAATACACATGAGAAAAGGGCTGTCATCCAGATAGCCTGGACAGCGGGGAGGAAAAGGTCAACAGGGTCCCCATAAAATTCAGGCAGGAGCAATGGGCAGCTATGACCTGGGAATGCAGACCCCTGGCAGCAATCCTGCTGGGGACTGGAGAAGGGTCCTCTGCTTATCATAACCCAGGCCTTATCTAGGTACTGTGTCCTGTTTGGGGTCACAGGCAGAAGATACATTGATAAAGCAGAGGAGTTCAGGGGAGGCCACTGGACAGTGGGGCTGGAGCACTTGCCCTGCAAGGAGGGGCTGCAGGACTGGGGCTGGTTCAGCCTGGAGCACAGGCAGCATCAGAACACCCAGCAGGAGAATGGACCAAGGCAACAGGGACAGGCTCCTTGCAGAGGTGTCTGGTGGGACGGTGTGGTCCAAACAGTAATGGAGCCTGACAACGTTATAAAACAAAGCTTTACTGAGGCAGTAGGAAAGACGAGAAACAATGCACCCACAGGGGCACTCACCCAATCCGCGATAGCAAACAGGATCACAAGCGATGCCATGGCTCTGGTTGACTCCCAGGACACTTAGCATCTGGGTCATCTGGCCACAACAGCCAATCATGCAAATTGCCTTTTGAATGGCATCATCTGGAGATAAAGAAAAGCTTTCTACACATGAAGACAGCCAGGCAGTGGAGCAGGTTGCCCAGAGAGGTTGTATCATCTCCATCTTTGGAGGTTTTCAAGAATCAGCTGAAAAAAGCCCTGAGCATCCCGGTCTGATCTCACTCCTGACACTGCTTTGGGCAGGAGATTGTACTTGAGACCTCCTGAAATCCCTTCCAGCCTGAATTGTCCCTGTGATGCTAAGATGAAATACTCTTCCCCATGCATATGAAGGGAATGCAAAGGATATATGAGGAAGAACACGACAGTTGAATTCCTTGATGTTTTCAAGACTTCAAGTCAGTTTTCAAAACACTTTCAAAGCTCTGGCTGGTTTATATAGTGATTTTTTTAAAAGGTGTCACAAGTACACAACAGCTTAAATAAATCTTACGTGGGATCACAATGAATGTGATGGGAACACAATGGTATTTTGGCCTGCAAATAAGTAGGAGAGGAATCAAAGAAATAAGGAGGGGTTGTTGATGGCTAAAATATCCAGCCTCTGACTAATTATTCTTCACATGTTCTCAATCACATTGATTAACAATATCAATTCAAATACAAAGTCAATTACATTAGTGTTTTGTATCAGAAATGCA
>NW_008824652.1:218470-243348 GCF_000699105.1 Pygoscelis adeliae
TACTTTGTATAAGAGGTCTCAGAGGTACTCAGAAAGAGACTTCTTCTCCTGCCCATAACATTTCAGCCCATAATCTCAAAACCGTTTAAGTTAGGTGTATGTTTTCCATAGTCAGTGTAAATAATATTAACTGATTTTTTCAATGTTTTCCTATGAACCCACAAAGGCACACATCTCTGTGTTGGACTCACAAAATCATGCTGTTCAAAATGACAACTCATTATAATACTTTCTGACTTTCATTTATTGTTTCTTGCCCCTCTCCTCAACCACCTTTGTTTTCCTCCACTTTACTCTTCCTCCTCTGCACATACCAGTTGAATTGGCAGGCAATCATCAGATACTGTCCTTCTCTATGGAGCCAAAATTGTACTCTTAAAGATGGTAAGAGTTTGGTTCCTGCCCCTGGTGGGAACATTTCAAAGGAAATGTACTATTAATTTGAGAAATATATTAAAGTTTTTTTAATCTGTCCTGAGTACAGAAGAGGATTCTCTCTTTTGCTGGCCTATTTTCTTCTTTTCTTCATCTTGCCAGAATAGTATCTCTGTTGAATATTCTTCGTCTTTCCATTATCATGGTGCAGCTGAGAAACCAAAAGGCAGGAAAGAAAATAAAGCATCATGGCTTTGAGGCAAAGCAGCTTCAACTCCTGCTTCTTCAAAATCACCCACATTTTACAAGTTAACTTTGTAGAGTTTTCACTATATATCATACATGAAACAATAATTGCTCTATGAATTAAAACATAATGAGAATCCGTCTCCTTTGGGACCAGATTGCTTGCCTGGCAATGTCACTGTGGCATTCAATGTGAGAGAATCATAAATGGGACTGAAGTTTACATTTGTTCTCGCAGGGGTGGTCCCACTGATTTCCATGAGACTGCTTTGTACAGAATGCATTACACAGCGCATGCAGAAATTATAGTACTTAGGTATTCATTAGTGTGAGAGCATTGGGGTTTTTATGCCCAAAGCAGCAGTATTACATGTCACATATCCTAAGAAGCACAGCTTGTAGATTTGGTGGTTTAGAAGTTATTTTTCTTCTTTAATTCTTTGGGTTTTCCTCCAAGTGGCGGTTCAAAACTGTCCTTGCAACCAATTGCATCATCACCAAGGAAGGTGAAGAGAATTAGACAAGGACACTTTCACTCCTGAATCTCTCCCTATGTCCTCATTCACTATCTATCCTTGTTTTAGTTAAAAGGGAATCTGTAGTTCTGAGACAGGACCATCCAGCAAGGCAGCCAGCTTCTCCTTCTAACTATCAAGGTACAAACTACTGGTCTCTCATTCCCACTGGTGGTGGGAAAGAGGGTGTTTTATACATCTTATTGCTAGGCATGGCCTAGAATTATTTTGATCTAATAACATGTTATTGTATTTATTAAACTTTCAGCTAGAAACTTTCTCCTTCCTTTCCCCCCTGCAATCAGCCCCTGCAGATACAGTATGCTGCAGGCATATACTTTGAACATCCTGCAAGCATTCATTGCGGACCATCTTTTCTGATTGTCCTTGCTCCATCATTGGAGAACTAGCCTGATTATCCAGTTGCTTCACTGGGAACATTTAAAGTATCCGCAGTGAGAAGCCAGGCTGTGAAAATGCAATTGCTAAAAACCCTATTGGAAACTCAGCACACAAGCGCCTCATAGCTTCGCTTGCATAAAGATGTTTTATTGATATTAAGACAATCTCAGTGCTAAGGGGAATTCCAGACTTTTGGGCATAGTTCTAATTATTTTGGGGAGAAAAAGAGGCTGAATCCCCTTTCAAGGACCTGTCAACCTTCAAGATCTGCCAAAAAAGCATCAGCATCACTAGAAAGAGTCCCTTAAAGCATATCAGCAACCCAGCCTGGTAGGCAGGCATGGCAGAGTGAAAAATAAAAACTAAGTGAGGAAGCCTTGCAGCTGAAGTACTTAAAAGGGCACACTCAAGAGGATTATACCAAAAGCATGACTCTGTCATGATTCTGATCCAATCTGGGGAAGATAAACTGTAAGAAAACTTCTTCTTCCCCAACCAAGCTATGCTTTATCTGACAATATATTAAAAATAACAAAAAGGCATATCTGAAACTCACTCTCAGAATAACCATGCACAAAATGGTGTCCTTTATCTTGTTTGTCATAGTGACCTTTTCTACTGCATTCCTACAGGCATGCAAGACCCCATGCGATAGAAAACCATCGGGTATTGACAGCAAAGGAAAGAAAATGAAGTATAAGTAGCCTTATGGTTATTCCAGAAGAAGGTTATTTTAGAAGGTTCCAACATGTGATATGTTGACATAATTCGTAGTGAATAAGGTAGTGAGTATATGCACCACTGCATTTTGCCAGAGGCAATTAGACCAACTTCAATATTTGTATCTATCTTATCAAATAGGCTCTATCATTAGGAATAGTTAATAGGGGCTCTTCATTAACTCAGGCAGTCAAGCACTGTTTTATCAGAAGGTAAACTTGCAATAAGTTCACTTAGCACCCTATGCATCAAGGTTAAAGGATGTGCATAGTGTCTGTGGTATAAAAAAGCAAAAGAATTTCAAAGTTATGAATAGAAAAGTGTTTCTCCTTTGCATTCAAAACAGGCTTTTTAAAAAGGGAATGAAAACATTTTCCTCATCCTGCAAGAATTCTTGACATTTTCACTGGCTTGATTCAAGTCGTAATTTCAAACCTTCAAAAAAGCTTGGAAAGCAAAAATCTTGTTCAAATCAAGTAAAAGAGAGTCAATCAAATACTTCAATTCAATAATTCTGAAGACTTGTTATATTTCATCTATAGTACTTGCTATAGATCATGTTTCAACTCCAAATAAGCATTTGTTTTGCTTATTCTGAAAGCTGTTCTTTAAATTGAAATGTTTGCCTTTACACTTTTTTTTGGTAAAGGTAATCTCATTGAAAGGGACCTTTCTGCCTAATCACTTTGTGTTTTAATGACTCAAGTATTTTCCTCTGAAAAAGTAATTTGAAAAATACTCAGCCAGCTGTGCTATTGATGTGACTGAAGGCTACCTTTTTGCAAGGCTGGTCTGAAACATTCATCCCATAATCAAAGGATATTGAAGGGAATCCTATGTATCAAGTAAAATGGGAGGAAATTTAAGTACCTTCTTCATGGCACAGGCCTTACAATTACCTTACCATATCTTGGCACCATTAGAGATATAGTTTAAAATCACAGTACTATCAGGTACCTAAAAAATATTTTTATTTACAGAGGTACATATTTGCTCTGGTTGCACATCTTTGTATTGTTAGCAGTCTCTAGGGTACAGCTTCATTTACTAAAATGTGGATACAGCACATCTAGTGAGTCCCACAAGAGTTCCGAAATCAAATGCCATGCACAACAAAATTGCACACTTATTTCTTTGAATAGCTGATTGTGTTTGATAAATTTGCACTGTGTTTGAAAATAGCAACAGGATGAATACACTGAGGAATATCATATTCATGGTGTGATTACGTTACTGTAAAGGGCAGAGTCAGGGAGCTCTGAACCACTCAATTTTATCAGAAACATGCTGGGATAATCCCACATCACCTACACTCTGAAGTAGCACTGCCCTCTTTGCTCTTTCTGACTCAGTTCTTCAGGATTTTTTATCTGGCTCCTTTCAATTTCCTTCTCATTTTCTTCAAAACTCAAAAAGGAAGACACTACAGTAAAAATTACTCCAGTTTTGTCCTCAAATATTTCTTTCTTCCTCTGAAAAATAATTATTAATGACTTCATAGCACAGTGAAAAAAAAAGAAAGAATCAAAAGAAGACAGTTTAATGTAGCAAGTCTTCAAAACTCTATCCTTCTGCTGAGGTTTAGAAGTGTACAGACAAAAAGGAATACAGCAGTTAACTTTGTTTCTAGGGTTTGCTATAAACTGAAGTTCTGTTCTAGGAAAAGAGTCTGCTCAAAACAGAGATTTTTAATGTTTTCCTATCTTCAATTAACATATCATTTTTATATATTTTCTTTAATCCAAGTGTAAAATACTAAATAATTGAAATATTAATCACCCAAATACATGAAAGAGCAGAGTTGCATGAATAATCATTTTTTGTGGGTTTTTTCCTCAGTCTATTGATCAAATACTTTTTAAAAATAAATTGTTTGATAAAATAAAACAAAAAAAGCCCACAAGCATAAGAAAATGAGAACTATTTTTTTTTTCCTTATGGTTTCTGAAGTTTCACATTTACCCTGACTCTGATCAATATCTCCCTAGTGTTTCTGGTTCCCTCCCTAGAGTGAGAATAGGAGTTATACAATTCCGCGTATAGCACAGATATTAAATGGCCTGTTAGAACAGGCATATCAAAGGTTAAATCCACAGGAGAACCATGTAAATATGTCCTAGTTTTGCAAATCTTTGAATTAATAAAATGCCCAAGCTACATTTAAGCAAAAAAGAAAAAAGTGAGGAGATGATCAGAGGATCCCTGGGAGTCTGCTAATTAATGATCCTTTGCCATACTTAAATCACTATTAATTTAATTCTCAGAAGCATCCATTGTTTAAACATATATTTGACTAGGCAGTAATAGGAGATAATAATAAAAGAGTTGTACATTCACTCATCAATCTTGTATATAGCCACTGAATAGAGGAACTTAGGAAACCTGTGGAAAGATGCAGGGGGTTATGGAAAGAAAGATGACTGGCAAGCCAGGTCCGGCCTATAGACATCTTGTATTGAACAGTTATAATTAAGGCCTTTGTAGACCATGTAATGGTAGAGGCTCTCAAACTTCAAGCTGATACACTAGAAAGGTATCCAGAAATTAGGACATTGAAGTAATTTGGACAATCATCTGGGGTCTAATTTGATTGTCAAGACAGGAAAACAGCTTTTTTCTGGAAACTTAAATCTTTACAGCATTCAAGAATCACACAAATAAATTTCTGTTCTAAACAGAATAGGCAGGTTTGGACAGCATGGACATTTAACAGAGCTCTCATAAATGTTACTCATATTTCCTGGCTTAAGCAAGATAAACCGTATGGGAAGCCAGGATCCACACTGGGGTTTAGTATTTCTAATCACAGGTCTAACATCTCCTGAGCCAACGAGCTGGACTCAAAGGACAGAATCACAGACAAAAGCACAGGAATACAGGACAAGGGAACACCTCTAAGGCTCAAAAATGCTTGTCTTTTGAACAGGAGCTTTGGACTTCCTTTTAACCGAAAAGTTTCAACTCCTCCAACTTTGAAATCTGAGAGAAGCTTTAAATAAATAGAGGAAATCTTTTTCTGAATATTGTATTTTTGCTAGTAATAGGCATCTTTTTGGCACAGCGTCATGCCTGTGAATTGTCTGCTTGAGGGCACCTGTAAAAAGACACCTGAGCACTTAGCAATGCTAAAGCTGAGGGATGAGCTTGTTTTTTTCTCGACACTATTAATTAAGACATGGAAGAAGAAAATTACTTAGTGTTTTGCAAAATACGAAATGTTCTTCTAATTAAAAGCTTCAGAGAGATGCTAAAATCATTTGCTTGAGCAAACAATACATATCCATAGAGGCACTGATGATTTTAAAGGAAATGGCAACAAGCAAAACTTAAGCAGCCAGACGCCTTCCTGTTTGGAAGTCAATGTTAAAATTCTCAGTGGTATCAGTGAGGACAAGATCGAGCCAACAGCGAGTGCTTTTGAAAACTGCATCCTACGAAATCCCCACTGACTACGTGACCATGCCATACAGAAATGGTACGCAGTGAACTCCTTGGCAAAGCACTAGGTAAGTAATAGAGGGGTAGGAAAAGAAGAAGAATCGGTGAACAGCTAGAGAAACAAAGGGGTTTGCATCTTCCAAGCACTACATCGGGAATGGCTTTCATGTGCAGAACCCTGAAGTGCATCTTTCTGTCATTTTTCTCCATCCAGGCAAGTACTCCTTGCGTCAGCTGCAGCGGGCTGAAACATGCCTTGCAAAACTCCCTTCTGCCAGCTCTTTGGTGCACTGCAGTCTGCAGCACAAACCGTACGTTCACTATAGGCTACGTTTTGCTCTGTTCTCATCACTCATTCTGGTCCAAAGAAATTGTGTGTGTGTAAGGTTACCAGAGGCAAAGTGACATCTCTCTGATCTCTTCCCCCACCCTCTGCCAATCAGCAACAGACAAGGCACTGTTGATCCCCCCTTCTTAGTACCCTGGACCAGCCCCATCTGTCCCATTCACAGGACTGAGCCATAGCAGTGATTTCCCCCTTAGCTAGCGAGCTTAGGGGCCATGGACCACGTTTGGAGACTGATACTCTTGCCAGATTGCTCCTTGCACAACAAATTGGCTCACTTACTTGATGGAGCTGTTTGAGGAGAAATACATTATCCTTAATGAGAAAAAAGGCTCCCGCCCTCTGTGAGTAACAGCCTGATCTTTTACGAAACGTTGGCCTCCTCCTCAACTTTTGGCAAAGTGCTGTGCTTTTACTTTATGAATTTGTGTATTTTGTATTGATTCTGCCTCATTTTGATTGCCAATAATTTTATCTCCTTCACTTTATCATCATTGTGACTGATGTGATCTCTTGAAATAGATTTTGTTTATTTTTACTATTCCTATTACTTTCTTCTTAATTTATCTGTTGCTGTGCTAAAAAAATCATGAAAATATTGAGGTATTAAATTTCTATAAAGGCATACCATGGGATTAATATTTCACAGTTTGATAAAATCATAGAGCTGTCCACTAAACATAATACACTTGTGCATAAAAAGCAATATATTCTCTAAAACAGAATGATAAAAAGGAACATTGATGTAATGCACACGTGCCAGATGTAGTGGAAAAATATTTTTGCAATCAAAGCAATAAACATAATTTATCATTCTTTAATATTAAAAGGAGGTCAGTATACAGAATACCAAGTTCAGTCATTCATGACGATTAACTGATCCCTCTCCTGTCCCTCTGTCTCAGCCTCCCCCAGGTCTCTCCACCTCCTTGCAAATTTAGCTAGAAAATAAGAGTGGATCTTCCGTGTCTGTAAATGAATACCATAGCATGTGTAATACAATGCAATCATAACAATAATACAGGTCACAAGTCTGATTTCAGAGGGACAGTAATATAATTGTCCATCAGTTTAAATTTATGTTTACCTCAATTAGCCACAGTCTCTTACATAAATAAGACTCCAGTCATTTTAAAGGCTTTCTACTACATCCTATTTCCTCAAGTATCAATGAAAATTAACTGCACAAAATGCTCTTGCCACATCAGAAAGGACAGTTTAGGAGCCACAGGGTTTTACATCTTATGTCTAACTAGGCACAGCTGATTAGTCTTTTTCTAAATCTGCTTTTTGCCAGGAATTTGTTCCCACTGAATTTAAGGAGAGTTTTGCCACTGGCTTCGTTGGAGAGGATGATGGCTTAACTCATTTTCACTTCTGATAGAACCCAACTAATTACAAGGCTGTGCATCCATTTTCTTGGACATAGCGCAAAACACAGATCAACACACGTTAGGACACAGAATAATGAATTTGCTGTGAATCTCTGTTTTCAAAGACAGAACTGTGTGTACGTTCTTCCACTTCCGAGGAAGCTCCTTTGTCTGCACAAAAAGGCACGATTAATACCAGAAATAATGTTCTAGTAGCCTTGATCACAAGCAGTGTATTGAAGACATGGTACCGTGAGACACATTAAAACCCCTGAGGTCAAGGCTGGGGCACCATAAAGGACACCCTCATCTGACGGGCTTAAATCTTTTAACACAGAGGAGAAAAATCTGCCTATGTGTACTATCAGCACTTTGGCCATTTTCTCCAATACAGCAGACACCAGTCTGGCCTGCATAAACTACCAGAAACTAATTCCTTTGGTTTGCAGTCTTTCTTCGCCAGACTTGGAAAATAACTGCTGAATACATTTGCAATAGGACCAGCTTGTCTTCCCTTAGCCTCTGAATCAGGAGGTCAGGCAAAAATGCCAGCAGGCTTTAATATTCAGACGCTGGAGACAATTGCGTTAGTGTTTCTCACGCTTACAAAGTTTCCCTAGAGTCACGCACACACATCTGCAAGACCTAGCCAAAATGATCACCTCCCTGACTTACCTGTGAAACATTTGCTGGCAAAAGGACTCAGTGCTATTATTCACCGCTAGTAAATGAGATGCAGAACTATGTTTCCTATATAAGGATATCCTAGAGGAACATGTGTCTAGCTTTAAATATCACTGGCTACGGTTCAGAAAATCTGTAGCCAATGATACCAAGGACAATAATTAAGAAATTGCAAATACTGCCCTTTGGAAGATCCGCAGCTACCCACAGAAGGTTGCAGTGCGGCACCGGTTACGGCCCTTGAATGCACCGTGGAATGAAAGTGTTCCTCTCCCATTCAAAGCAACTGGTTCTTCCTGGGAACTAACGATAGCAGCGTCTGTCCCTTTGGTGAGCAGGTTGCACAGAGAAGAGTTTCAGTAGCACAGTTGTATGTGAGTGCGGGCACAGACTCTGATCTCCACTGATGCCACAGAAATCTAGGAGTATTCCAGTGAAAATCTTCAAGCTACTTCAGAGGTATTGCAGGGTAGACAGCAGCAGAACCTGGCCACGGGGTCAGTGAAATCCCACATAAATGCAAGTTTCCTGCAGCGTACAGCTTTTTTAATGAGAAACTGACACTAATGCAATTACTCTGCCACAATACATGGGTGCCTCATGTAAAAATGAAGACTGACCTAAAAATGAAGACTGACCTGTGTAAGGAAAATGTTGTTCAGAAGAGTTTCCTACTGAAACCTGTAAGCGAAGCCAAATGGCAAACCTGTAGAATAAGAAAATGATGATTTGGCCAAACAAGAATGAGGTATTCAGCAGCTGCGAGGTACTTTCTGCCTGGATTGCTACCAAATGTCTGGGAGACATTAGGAAGGTCATAAGCAGGAGGGCAGAAGTCAGATCGAAGTGAAGGAGTGTTGGAAAGGAGTGCCTAGCCACGGAGCAAGTCTGAAGTTATTCACACGAAGGACAAGCCCATCACAAAACACTTCCTAGAAAGCACACTATGCTCACAAATGGGCTGCAGCAGCCACTGCCACCAGGCTACGCTAAAGCCCTGTGGCTTGTCTGAAGGCTGGACAGTCATTAATTTCAGCCTACTACCTCCTGCTAATAATGGGAAGGCAGGTAATCTCTGTGCAGGAGGAGGAGGATCAGCCACGAGCCACTCATATTTGTCGCCTCATGTCATACGTGTGCACAGCACAAATCAAGCATGACAACACCGTTAGACTAAAGTTTTAACGCAGGACCAGCGAAAAAGTGTGTAGGCAAAATCCTGTTCCTGATTTCCTGTCCCTGGGAAGGGGAGTGAGTACTACGTGTTGTGCAAGGGAAGAGGAACTGTAGTTGCTGCTGCCTGCGTTAGCACGACAGCACTTGTGATTAGCTCAGTCAGTGGATTCAGAATGGGACTGGTGGAGAATTTCGTTCACAGAATTACTGGGGGGTGTGAGAAATGTGGCAAGCGCACATATTCCTTGAAAAAATGAAGATTTCCCACAGTAAAACAGAAAGACTTGAAAGGAGGTCTAAAATCTGCAAAAATAATGAATGCCAAGGGAGAAATATATCCCGTATATCTGAAATATATCACATCTGCCTGGCGCCTCTGTTCTCCCTGCATCTGCCTGTAGGAAAAAGAGATGCTGAATGGAAAAAAAAAAGTGGCAGATTTTACTTTTTATACCAGATGTAGGTTTCCACCCCATAATGCCATCGAAGTTAAGTCTTAACCACGTCCAGAAACAGTCAACTGAAAAGAAACAAGTACTAAATCTCATTGTCGAGGGTTAAAGCCACATCCAGCTACTACGGATTTTCAACATTGTAATGTCACTCTTCAAGAAAATTTCTGACTATAATAAGCACTAATACGGAAATTTCCTATTCCAGTTATTCATTTTTAAGTAATTATGTCATAAATAGAAGTTCACCACTTCTGTTTCTTCTTTAGAGAAGACCTGATTATTCAGAAATTCCACAAACAATTTTCACCAAAAGCACTGTTCAGAAAACACTTCAAATGTTCAGGCATCTAGTGGGTTAGAAACATCAGCTGAATAATAAACCAGCTCTTAGGAAATGGACCACATTTAATATTCAGTTGCCAGTTCTTTCCACTGTCACTTTGATTTCTGAACTGCACCGTGACTGACTCTACACATTTGCAAGGGGAAAGTGTTAGAAGGCTGACCTTCAGGACCAAATTTTTGAGCACTTCTTTCAGTGTCCTTTGGGGGATGTTTTTGTAGTTCACACTTACTCATGTAACAGATATTGGGATACTCCCCACCCTGGTACTAATTATTGCCACTTCAGTACAATCAGTTGAACTATACCTTCCAAAGGTCATCTTCTGAAAACTCAGCAGCTGGCAGTACAACTTGAAAAGAAAAAAAAAAAATCCCTTTTTAAACAGGGCTTTGTTGCCCCATACTCTCAAAAGTGCAAACCATCGCAAGACCAAGGGTGAAAACAAAATTCTAATATACTAAAAATTACTTGTTTCCTTGTCTCCTTGCCTCCAGGAGCTCCAGCCGATGCTCCTGAGCGGGATAGGCGTAGTGCTCTGCCTTTGTGTGAGTCCCTCCAGTCTCTTGGCAGACCTTTTGCCATGTGCCCCCTCCACGCGCCTTCCTTAAAAGCAGTAGTATCTTCTCAGCATGGTGAAACTAGCCAAAGCTGAGGTGGCTGCGTCCTTTTTCATCCCTTCCAACCTGTGCTCCAGAGATTACTGGAAAATCTCCATTTTTTCCACGATTCCTTTCAGGAGCTTTTCACAGCCTTTTTTGTTTAATTCTGTGAGGCTAAATGAACTGCAGACATTGCCTGGTTGTTTGTAACACAGGCGGTTTAAGTGATGGTTGTGCAGGCTGGAGGGCAGGAGGGCTAGGTCATGGGGGGATTCTGCGACATCCCTCTAAAACTGACTTCGGGTTTTCTGGCCTTTAGCTTCAGGTGTTGAGAATTTAAAGGAGATTCACACTCCGTTAAGAGAACAGCGTTAACAGGTACTTCAACACCTCCCTTTTAGCGTGCACGCACACACGCACATGCATGCACACGCACGCGCGCACACACGCGCGTGCACATACAAAAGCACCGAGTACCTCTTGGCTTTTGCAATGCTAGTAAAAATCTGCTGTTCATACAGGCAGCTCTGAGGCAAAATCACCACACCAATGGAGTCACTGCTGGCTTCGTACCATGCTTGGCGTTGATCTGCTCCTGTAATGCAGCATAAAATGCACGACTGCTTCCCATGTTTTCTTCTCTTCTAATGGAGAAAATTCCACCATGCATTATTCATTCTTGCAGGCCCTTGGGTTTTGGGGTTTTTTTTTAGTGTGAACTGTATGTTTCTTCAGTCTGACCTCTTGGAAGAAAAGCTCCTCATCTTTTTTCTCTGAAAAAGAAAGAAAAAAACTAGGGAGGAGGAAAGGAAAGGGAAAGGGGGAAACGAGAGAAAAATCTTTGTATCTTTTACAAGATAATAGAATTGAAATTAATTTTGAATTTAGCAGAGCTCTGGCTCTTCAGGGAAAGTTGGCTAAAGTGACCTGTAAGTTTCATGGGGACAACTGCTTAGCTTGTATTCTGAATGTAGTGCAAACTGATCAGCACAGAGCGCTGCATGTATACCGTGGGACAAGAGTCCTAGCCTTATCGCTGTGTCTTTCTTTCTGCTTTATTACCTCCCTGATGGACAAATCCTGATCCCTCCCGATCCTGATGTTGGTGCAAATCCACATGCATTTCTTTTTATTCAGAGGAAACCCTCCAGACCTACACTTCTGTGACTGGATGCAGAATTTGGTTTTGCCATACAATCATTTCTGGAGCTTAAAAAAGCTGGGAGGAGAAGAATTCCTGAGTCTAGTTCAAGGTTATATTGCCAGTCAGAGTATTACTGTGAACACTTTGCAGCCTGTTTATTGTCCTGTTAAACAGACTGCAGAGCTCTTACAAGTGATACATCAGATACTTTTGCTTATCTGGCTACGGCAGTCCTTTGTTCTTTTAATCACTCTACGTGTTAAAGGATTTTTTTTTTCCTAAAATGGTATGTAGCAGAATAAAATACAACCACAGTCAGCAAGGCAGGATCTTGAGGTCACTGGTACATATTACCTAATTGGATACGGTGGGATGAGATCTTGTGAGATACCTAAAACTTCTCTCCCACCCAGTACCGGTAAAGTTCAGTTCAACACGCTTCTAACTGGTGATGGTGAACCAACTGATGGAAACCCAGAATCAGGATTGCTCTGCAAAATGTAGCCTCTGATGAATGACTGAAGAAGCAGTAGTAGTTTTGCCTAGAGAGAGAAGAGCCAGAGATACAAGTCTTCCAATACGCAGAAGATACAGCTTCTGATGAGAAAGCAATGAACTTCCTTGAAGAGTATACCTTATTGGAAAAGAAATCAGGAACTATAACTGGAGTAAGGAAGGCCTAGGAAAGAAATTAAGGAGAAACGTAAGGTGTAATTACCCAGAGAGGCTGTGGGATTGCTGTTCCTGGAGGAAAGTGAGGAGTCTCACTGGATGATGTCTCAAAACATCCTCCAGCCTTCTTTTTCACAATTGCCATTTGTGAAGATGCTATCTTTCTCTAGAATCAGAATCGCAGCTAGTTACAAAAGCCTTCCATAAGGCTCAGTAAGGGGTAGTCTGGGTTTTTTTTCTGCAGAAACTTGATCGTTCTGCTTATCAACAAAAAGTGATGTAAAACTGCTGTCCCACCTCACTATTTCATTGCAGGCCAAAAAGAGTTAGCAAAGAAACAGACAAGCCTATAGATCTTCCAATCTATAGCACTTGACATCTCATTTGGCTATGCAAATCAACTTATCTGGAGAAGATGCACCTCCTTCTTCATCTGCTTCATACCCTAGAGGCCCAAAAGACCAGAGAAGTAGACCAATGGTTTGAAGCAGTAAAAGAAACCCATTCTATAAATCCACTAGGAGACCCAGGCTATACGGACATAAACGAAACCCAAAGACCTCAATCTTTCGAATAAAAAAACCTTTCCATCTAACCCCACTGAGAAGAGGACGCAATGAGCTGATGAGGAGTTAGTAGACAATAGGCCTGTGTGAGCTCACTGTTCTTCTATTACACCAAGCTAGCTGGGAGCCCACACGTGCAGGACTCCATGGAGATCTTGCTGGAGATCTTGCAGGAGATTATACACACTGCTTCTCAGGAGAGGTCATTAACTGGAGTATGCTGCCAACCAGGTCAGCTACCTGGCCTTTGGGTCCTGTTCCTCCTCGCTTTCCATACAGATGGAAATACATCCAGGATGGGGTACAGGGAAAGTGAGGAGCAGCTGACAATGCCAGACACATTTGGAATGTCTGCATCGTATTTCTAGCAAAGGGAGCAGAACATCATCTCCTGGGAGAGCCTGACAGAGTAACACTATTGCTTTCTCACTCTCTAAACTTCGGAGCAGCTTAGATATCTGCATGAAACACTGATGTCTTGTGAGAGGCCAGCACATGTCAACATGGCATTCTTCTACTGAGAACAAGGTATCTGTGAACCATGAAAATTTAGGGCCACACCTCAAAACTGGACCTACTGGAAAGAAAAGACAAAGCCCAAAGAAAATGCAAGTCTGGCAAGCCTGGAAGTCTAAATTTATAGCCTACTTCTAAATCTAGCTAATAGTGTATGCCCACCAAGATGCCAGTCTGGGCTTTGTGCCTGGGTTTCTTTTGCACGGAGAGAGAAGCTGATAAAAGCCGAGGTCTTCCCTAGTTCACATGCTCTTACATGCCAGAGGACGCACCCTGATGCAGGAAAAGCTCATGCATCCTATTGTACAGCCATGACTGTGTTCAGCCCAGAGCTAAGTTACAAATTCATTTCAAGGCAAATGAATTTAAATACCCTGAAACCTAAGCTGTGTAGCAACTTTTCTCTGTTTATTTTATGACCATGTTCCTTCCAGTACCGACTCTGGGTGAGACTGCATCATTTACTGTCTATGAATGAAACATATTTCTGGGGCGAGTCACTACAGGAAAGCTCTTCTTCAGAAACCACAGCACTACTCTCATTGTGGGGCCTTTATCACACACCCAAAAAGCCATGATACGGAGATCATGGAAGGAGAGTGTGCGTTATCGACATGCTGACAGGAGGGAACAAAAAGAGCCATTTATCTGCACAGTTACTTTTCTGGCCCAACAGAAAGAGCGTGAATTTCTGTCAGCTGCTCATGCTCCTGATTGTAGTGCATCGTACCGCTGTTCATTTATTGATTGAAGGCCCTTTTAAGAGACAAGGATGACAGAGTTGCAATGAATCTGTGAAAGTCTTGAGCAGATCCATCAATCATTGTCACTGACCTCAACTAGGTTATTTACTTTGTTCAGTTCAGAAACGATGAGTAACATGTTCATTTGTGCCTGTCATCATATGCCCAAGACGCTTGTCAGGCTATAAAACCGGTAGTTTTAAGTAGCAATCTCCTGTGCAACCTCATCAGATCTGTTCCTTAGCGCTTATATGCCTTTCTTCTTTTTTCTCCAAATGTTTTGAAATGAGCACAAATTAGAAAGACAGTGAAACTGGCAGTTCACGAAAAGGCTACTGTTCTCAAACATAAATAAGATGATGACGTTTCAGTAAACAGTGCATTTTGTTGCTTAGAGCACCAGTTAGAAGTAATTTCCTTCATAACCTCTCATGTCAGAAAATCAGTTCAGCAAAAGCTATTTTCAGCTGACAATTCTGAAATAAGAGATCAGAAATTACACCCTAAATTCAAAAGTCCAATAATAGTAAAGAGAGAGATTCATGTGGAGCTGATCCAAAAGTTTTGGCTGTATACGTTTTTGTTGTTGAAAAATGCCATTGAGGAGCAAGAAGTAATATTTTTTATTAGACCAAATGACTGTAAAGATAAATAAATAAATAAAAGAAACAGACTACACTTTTTTTTTCTGTCAAGCAAGAAAGGCAAAGAGCAGGCTAACTGGACTTGTAACCTTGTGTGCTTTATTCTAGCTATCAGCGGTGAATCTTTTGAAAGATAATTCTTTTTCTGCAAGCTTTGCCTCTTAAAGCTGTCTTAGCTTTGTTACTTTATCCCCTCATTAGCAAAGCAGCAAAGGGAAAATCTCAATGGATTAAATGCTCTATTTTGTCTCCACATCAATATTTCGTAAGGGAATTACGCTTAGTATGTTCCACTCCTCCTGCTCATTATGCATGGACGGATAAGCAGGAGCGGGTCAGTACTCATATCCCGCGATGATGTGCACCAAATAACACTAACGTTAGCTAGTTCTTGCAAGCCCAAACTGCTATTATTCCTCACTTATTTCCCGTTATCCTTGGCCTTCCCACTCTCCCCACCTACGCAGCATTAAAAAGGTAACACTTAGAAATATAGCTTTTTGGATCTGTGGGTTTTCCAGCAGCATATTTTGAGCAGCTGGCATTTAACGTCACCAGGACTGAAATAACCAGCTCTTCCGTAGCACTTTTCTCTGTAAATCCCAAAGTCCTCAAGGACACATGATTCTCGGAGGTTTTTAGATGGGGAAAATGAGGCACCGGTGGAGGTGACATTTGGCAGCTCAGGCCAACGCCAAAATTGGAGGCGAAAGCTGGAGCTCTCCCAGCTCCTGCCCCTGCACCCTCCACTGCGTCTCAGCTCCTCACGGGCACAGTGAAGGTGACTTCTCCTTCCTGAGGTGGGTCCTCGCTGGAATAATTGGTGTTCAAATTATGAACAGCCCTGAACTTGCAAGAAGCCAGCCTTACTTGCAAGAAGGAAGAATGGTCCTTTCTCCAAACCAGCAGTTTTGGTAAAGATTAGATGAGATTGAGACCACCCTCCTCAAGACACTCCCTGCCTACCACAGGCAGAAAACCCTTCAGGACCCGACTGTATTTCTCCTCTTTGTTCCATCTCGAGCAGTGTGCTGAGCAAGAGGACTCTCCTCTGGGATTTCAGAGCTGGGCGCAAAGAGATCTTGTTCCTTTTGATCATACCCAGCCATATAACACATAAACCTTCCTTCTCCTGCTCTTTTCCAGGGCTGCCGGCCTGGCCCTGCTGCTGGGACACCCCCAAAGAGTTCAGGCCAGCAGGCAGGGACGAAGGACTGGCAGACTTTACTTATTAATAGAAATATAAGCAATGATGGTGGCCACTGATGGCGCAGCTGCCCCACTCGTTCCAAAAAGTGATCGCCAGGATCACCATCCATTGCAGTATCTGCTGTAAATGGCAGGCGTAATGAAGCTAACCATTTCTATTTGGCAGCATTGCCATTAATTGACTTAAGTTCTGTTACCAGTTTCAATCGTTTGCAATCATGCATGTGACAAATTAGGCAAGGCTGCAGGAATTAAGAAAGAATCAGCTCTGATAAATGCAAAGTAACTTGTCGAAATCTGGACTGCCACCGCGCCCCAGTGAACTACATGTAGCTGTTTGTCACTTGCTGGCAGACTGAAGGTTTGCACGGCTACCTTTTGGACGCACAGCAACTGCTGCCTAACTGAAATCTCAGAAAATTATTATCTCCGTGAAACAACTTAGAAAAAAAGAAATAAACCAGCAATAGCTACATAATTGAACATATGGTGTGAATCAATGACATGATCCATGCATGGTTAAAAACAAACATGGATGCTGCTGAGCATCTGTATGTAATTGTGGAAAAGATACTTACTTTCCTGAAGATGTTTAAATCTCGTCTGAGTAAGATTCATCAATGCAAAAGACATCATGTGGAAATGGTACTATTTTATGGAGCAAACATAGACACCTGTGAAGAACTGCCCACAACCTAATGCTTAATGGTCTGGATCTTCCTGAAAGAGCCTTCTAGCACCATGAACTAAGCCAAAGCTGCAAAGCAGAGGACAGAAGTGCTCAATTTCAGGGAAAAGGAAAAAGCAAAGGAAGGCCTTAACCCAAAGCCGGTAAAACCACACACACGCGCGCACACACAGAGCAAAATACTTGTGAATTATTCCATATGTTACTCGACCAAATTTTAAACTGCAGTTTTTATTTTAAAATGTTCATGCTTTCCAGCATGACTTCTTTATAACACCTGACACTGACGCACAAGATCTGGTCACACAGGTAACAGGTGGTGCCAGGTCAAGGTAGCTGCCTTTGAACAGAGCATGGATGTTCCCCTCCTTCTGTAACTTCAATAGAGGTTGTCTTCAAAGCAGCAATCACAAACCTTTTCCAACACTCCCACGAACTTGTAAAAAACTGAGTAATGAAGTAAAATTATCTTTCTCCCTTTTCTGCAGGCTGGAGAACAGCTCTCAAGACCAGATACTTTACTTCAGGGTTGTTTTGTTTCCTTGTCATCATTCCTCCTAGGGGAAGTTGATCCCTGAACCCTTGGCTGGGTTTGACATTGATATAACCATCTACATAACACCACCGCAATTACCAGAATGCTAACTTATACCATGAGTCCACATGTTCATGCCAAGGGCTGGATTTGCTGTTTAATCCAGCAAGATGCATCCGAGATTTTTTTTTTTTCCAGTGCTACACAAAGGTGCCTGATTAGCTTTCAATACCGTGAAATGAAAAACAGAGCAAGATATTTTGTTCTGTATTTTGTGCTAATGGCTTAATCTCAGCAGGATATCTGTTCCACAAAAGCTTTGAAAGGCATACAAATTAATTATATGTATCACAGAAACCATCGCAATTTCCACATCTAATTAGCACAATGTGGCAATGTTCACAGTGATATGCTGTTCACCATAATCTTCTTCGCAAGACTTTATTTTCTGCTTTCAAAATAATGTTAAGGAAGACAGCCGATCTCACATTCTACACATCAAGCCATAAAAATTTATCAAGGTGTCAGCAGAGAGTAACACTTCTAGGTTGTCAATATTTAATCTGCAGTAAAATTAAATCATAGGCCATTAAACTCAGTTCATCAAGTTAAGAGTTCAGTGCAGATGCTGAGCTGGATGTCAGGAAGCTTCTAAACGAAGCATATGCAATCTTCTGCCCCTTTTGACCATGGAAACACCACATATACACCTGCATATACACGCTACATATGCACAGCATCACCCCACAGCACACCTTCTTGCTTTTAAGAACAGGCTGCATCAGCACTACTACTCCCGAGAAATCACCACATTGCACTTGAGGACGGACAGCCTCGACCCCACTGCTTACGTGACAGAGTCCAGCACAGGACCAAAGGGCTTCATTAGCTTTCAGTGATGGGATAGCTTCCAAGAGCTCTTTGTCCATGGGAACTTTGCGTAACCTGCTAGTAAAAAACACACCTGCTGTCCAAGGAGCACCCCTTGCTCCCCTCTCTCATTTGTAGAGATACACCCAAACCATCAAAAGGTGAAAACGAAAGCCTTTATTATCCTCTGTCAGCAACCTGACGTGGTAGCCATGCTCTTCATGAAATGACTATGAAAATGGCATGCCACTGTGCAACTCTGTTCTTCTTGCTCGCTCTTCCCTTCCAAAGCAGGACCACAACTACTTCTGATTTTTAACAAACTCTCAGTGATCACCAGTGTGGAAATAACAACACTTGTTTGCCAGGTTAGGAGAACTTCTTCCATTTCAAAGACCTCTCCGTGCTTTCTAAAGTTTAATATACTTGGCTTGGTGGAAGCTTATTCCTCCAGATCATTCTGAGAGGAGCATTTAAAAAGAAAACTTGCCCTTGGACTGACTATCAGCAGCCATGCCGTCACCCGCTTTCTGCAGCTCCAACGTGAGACAACCCTCAGGCCCGAAGCCAGCTGCCTTATGCTCGACTAGTGCTAAAGCAAAGTGTAAGGAGTAGGGTCGAGCTGAGACCCTGAGTCAAACCTTCAGCTAATGTGATAATACAGCCACAGCCTGCAATGCTGTTTTTTCCTACAGCACAGGCTGAGAGTACTACAACAACGCTACGTCAATCTCACCTGCTCTCAGCTGATAATACTGTTCTCCTTTAAGAGACTGAGTCACTGGGAGATGTAAGGTAGTGGTGAAGACTGAAGCAACTCGTTTGACTAGGTCTAACGAGAGGACAAAGATCCCTTTGCCTACTGCTGTAGCCTTGCCACAGGACTCCCCTTTACCCACTTGGCCAGTAATGGCTAAAATACTAAGAATTACCTTCACAGGCAATTTTCCCAACCTGCAGCCAAGCAAAGGCTTTTGCTTTCTCCACACATTCTGTGCAAATAAGCTAAAGTATTTCTGGTTTTAGAAAAACGCAGACCTCAGGGTAGGAAGCTCCTGCCTATGGCCTGCCCCGTATGTTTCCCATTCTTTCCCATTTGTTCTAGTCCTCTCTTTCCTGGGCAATTTTCTTCCAAAGCTTTCTCCTTTGCAGCACATTACTGTTCTGATTAATCCTCCTTCAAACTTCTGCTCACCACAGATCACTCACAGTCAAGTAGCATCCACCACTGCTGCCATCAGAAAGATGCCTGGGTAACTGCCAAGGGCTTTGGAAAGGCCCCTTGTCAGAACATCAGGATCACCTTTTCCCTTCAACTCTACTCTGGTTTCTTTTTTCTTTATTCCCCTTGCAAGGTCAAAATGCTGCAAAGAAGTGTCATCCAAAAATGAAAAAAAAAGGTAATTAGATGACTTAATTATTTGTGGCTAGATTTCTCTTTTGCAGTGCATGTCTGTATTACAATTTTCACCTGCTACCATGTGCAATATGTGCCTTCCGATTTTATCTTTTTTTTACCACATCAAAAAAGGAAATCTAGAGCTGCTTTCTCTGCCTGTTCTGTTAATCTGCCCCTGCCCTACTTACTGCTCATACACCTAATTTGCCATAAGATGACACACGTCCCTGGCACAGGCATTCACATTTTTACATTACTGTGGCTTGGCAGTTTATTTTTTACTTAGGTGTGTGCTTCCTAAGTAGGCAAGCTAGTGGAGGAAATGTACTAATTTCGTCACTCATTTCATCTCATGAGCCTCAATTTGTCATAATTTGCTGTGTCTATTTCTGACATCTCACTTCTTGTATCAGGTAGATATATATTCTCCCTGGAAGTATTCTGCTGCTGAAACTTCTTTTGTTCTGAGTGATCTCTTTGAAACAGCCTCACATTCGTTATCAAGACCTCCACACACCTCCCAGCACTCAGAAGAGGAAGCACAGAAGTAACTGATTGTGAATTCTGTAACTTGGCTAATGTTCCTGTAATTTGCTAATACCTTTTACTTTCTCAAGAAATACTCATTTCTGTCTGTAGACTGCTAGATGCTGGGGGATAGAGTCTGCAGGGAACTCGGGGAAGCTGCCAGAGGAAAACTTCCACAATAGCTCCCTACTTCAAAATCATGGGATTGGTGCAGATCTCTGGATACCATTTTATCTAATTAAATCTTTGAGAGGAAGATGCGAAGTGAATTTCAAAGGGAACATTTTTATTTGGTGGAGTTGGCAGCATAAGGAAACTTTTGCAAAAAAGTGTGCAAATGCAGTTTTATAGAAAGTGGCGAATAAATACTTGGTTTTGCTCTTAGAAACCTTTGCTCAGTGATACTTGCAGGCGGGATTCACCTGTGCCAGTGTCTGCCTGGGGGCTGGGATTTGTATGAAAAAATAACAGCGTTTTACAATGCAAAGTAAGCAGCTGAGAGAACAAATCCAGAACACTTAATGATAATGTCCTGGCACACTGTCCGTTGTGTCCTGTTCAGACACGTAGAGCAAAGCCTTATGCAAATGCTCAAAGGCATGCTGTCAGGTAAAACCTTAAACAGCTCTGGATGTAAAAGCAGCTCCATTCCCACACTTTGATAATCCAAAAGACACTACTTTTTTCATCTCCTTTAAGTTCTTGAACAAAAATACTTATTTTGACCAAACCCATGTTAAAAAATGCCAACAAAACAACCCCTTCCCCCCAACTTTTTCTCCCTTTTTTGTTTCTGTTATAGTTGTATTAATCTCATTTATATATGCTGCAACATTGATATAAATTCCAAGAGAACTTTGGAACTGAGGGGGATGAAAACAGAGTTCATTTCTCACAAGTTCTTTGTCTCTATAAAAGCTGGGTTCTGGCTCCACTGAAAATGCAAAGATTAATTTTCTAGTTGAAGTTTTGGACTGGGACTCAGAAGACATAGCATAGTGCTTGCTACATATTTGGGTTACTCTGGATGCATCACTTTAGTTCTGTACACTATGATCTCTTTCAGCTTCAACTTCCTTCAACATCTCTTCCTTCTTCTACCCCTTACCAAACCCTGTGAGTTTGAGCCCAGGAGAGCATAAGAAACTAATCCCACAGTCCTTGCTCCTCAGCACCATTTGGGTAAGCAGAATGATGGGAAATATCACTGAATCAATATTCTGGAAGAGTAAAGACTATGGGTTTGGGACCTGAAAAATTAGTTCTTATAACTACTTCTACAACCCTTGTCAGCATACTGTTAGATTATTCCAAAAGTACTTACTGGGAAGTGAATACTGTATGATGTGAATAAGGTAGTGAGACAGCAGAAAGAACAAGGTATGGGGAATTTAGATCCAATAGTTTTAAACATGAGCCTGTACTGCTTTGGAATTTCTGTAAGACTATTTATATAATAAATTTACTATTAAAAAAAGCCTTAAAAATACTGAGAACACTAATAGTACAAAGTGAATTTAATAAGTAGAGTCGGCTCCCACAGGTCTTTCTTTAAGGCAAGTCATCAATACCTTGTTTTTAATCAGATTGAAAAGGGAGATAACACCTGTGTTACACCTGCTTATGGGCTACACACAGGTTTTCTGTGCTTGCAAGGAGTTCATGTGGTTTTAAGTGGAGCTCGCAGAGACTGAGATGAGCATCAGACCAACATATTTCAGCTCATCCCGTGACTGAGACCATATGAAAAGCTAGAGGACATGTCCAAGCCAAAAGTGGCATCTGGACTAGGTATATGGAGAGGAAGGGAGCTCTCTGGAAATGTAACAGAATGCCTCTAAAATAACAAGAGGCAGAACACCATAAGAATAATAGAAGAAAAAAACACCATTTAAGAAAGCAGGAAAGAAAGATGATGGGATACCTGTATACAGGAGAGTGACACAAGCAATGGAAAGACTTATCACCTTTAAAACCTGCTGCAAGCATGACCTACCCGTCCCATCGCCAATGTAAAGCAATGGTGTGACTTCATTTAAATACAAATTGAATACAAAATCATAGTTTTCAAATGTGCCCAGCACCCCAAGTATCATTAGCATTAATGGGAATAGTTGGATGGTGAGTACATCTCAAAGCCTGGCAAATTTTGTCCAGTGATTCAGTTGAAAAGCGAGGAGAAGAAGGAAGCAGCAGGCACTGCCTTCTAGTCCTATTAAGTCAAAGAGACCACACTGACTTTCACTTTTCAGAGTCAAGTTAATCTGGTAAATGCTTTATTCCTTAACAGGAGGACAGAGAATGGAAACCAAAGTAAAAAAATCCCAAAGGAATGTTCAAA
This sequence comes from Pygoscelis adeliae, assembly GCF_000699105.1. NCBI lineage: Eukaryota > Metazoa > Chordata > Aves > Sphenisciformes > Spheniscidae > Pygoscelis > Pygoscelis adeliae. The sequence continues at coordinate 241,001 of NW_008824652.1, forward strand.
GTATCTAGAAGGGGAAATGGGAATTTATAAAGAAATGCAGCTTTATTACAAGTGCTCTGTTACTACTGCCATTTAAGTATGCTAGTGCAAAATATATTTATTAAAGAAAAAGATTGTCAAAAACCTCAAACCTTCTGCGCAGACCTGATTAAGCAAATCGTTGAAGTAATTCTCAGTAGCGCAAACAAAACAACTGGGAATGATGCTGCAGCTTTAATATACCAAAAAACATTATGAGAAGTCCACATGTGAGCCTGTGGGAAAAAATAAGGAACAGAAACGAAATTGAAAATTACTACTGAAATTCTATACACGTATTTTTAAATTTAATGCTGGGGACCTGTGAACAGCTCTGTGCATGCTTAGCTTTGTCTGAGACTGATTTCATTGTAAAACCACAGACTACAGGTGCAGTCCTCCGCTGCTGAAATACTGTGAATTTTGCCTTTGATTTGAGCAGATGTCGTAAGCTGAAGCTGGATCTCTTCATCACCTGTCCCGTCTTCAAGCTCTGCAGGCACACAATGACCCTCACCACAGGGTGGTGGCCTTGGCTGTTTATCGTGAAGAGGTAGCCACACTGCATGACTCCCAGGATAGGAAAGAAATCCCATGGAAAAAAGTGGTAATGCCACATTGATGTTTCTCCACAAACAGCCGATTCTTCACCTGTGGAGCAGGTTTCTGGAAGACCACCTGGGTCTGTTTCCCAGGCACAGTGTCCAGCCCCAGCTCAGGCTCTCCTCACTGTGTCCCAGCTGCCCGCTGCTGCAACACACATCGTCCCCCTGGGACTGACACATACGAATTGCAGGTGAGGAAAGCTGGAAACAGGACAGAGGTGCAGTGCTTCAGGGAAATAACCCTCCAGCCAAGGCAGAGAGAAGCTGCCTTTCTTTGCCCACGTCTGCCCACGTGTAGGCAACCAAGGCTTAGGACCATTTATTTCCAGATTTATTACTGTTTTGTTGAATAAAAGCTCTATTTCAAATATCCTACTACTATTCCTTATTTTTGAAAAAAGCTAAAGACCTGTTTCTGGGGGATGAGCAATACGTTAATCTATCTATAGAAAGAATTAAGTCTGTACCCTCACTGAATGTTTCTCCAAACAACTCAAGGAAAAAATTCAAAGAGGGGAAAAGTCTGAGGCTAAATTTGAAAAGACGTTTAAATGCCATAACTAATTTCCCTTCATCATTGTTAGTGGACCACAGAAGATAAAATATAGCTTAAGTCAAATTTAAATGGCAGTGCAATGGAAAATTCTGTTTGCCTGGAATTCATCGATTTGATAATAAACTGAGACACATTGGAAGTAAGACTTGAACTGGCAATAGTTAAAATAGTATACTCTCCTGAAGAACCTGTGAGAAACACACTCTCTGACTCTTGAGCTGGCAATAGTTAAAATAGTATACTCTCCTGAAGAACCTGTGAGAAACACACTCTCTGACTGTTGAATCGGGGCGTCAGAGCAAGCTGTGATAGGCAATGTGGAAGTTTCAAAGTTGTTTCTAAGGGGGTTTAGCACAAACCATAGAAGATTTTTTTTTTTTTTTAAAGATGGATTTGAAAGGTTTATTGGTTTTGCAAAGTTATGCCAAGCTTTGAGAAACAGTTAATGACTGGCTTTAACATCCCACTTTCTGCATTTCCAAATTTTGGCACGTGTATCACACCAGGCATCTCCAGCTAGCACAGGGAGAGATACTGGTGCTTCTTTTTGGGATACTCATAACCAATGTTGACCCCTGTGATATCTGAAACTTTGCCATGGGTACCACATTAAAAAAATATATGAAAACCTTTATTTTACCACACAGCAATATTTTGGCGTACTATTTTCCCCAAACCTGCAATTAACCTCTTCTGAAATTTGCATTGTTTTCCTGCATTTTCTGCACTCATCACAATTTAGAATCATAGAATCATTAAGGTTGGAAAAGACCTCTAAGATCATCGAGTCCAACCATCGACCCAACAACACCATGTCCACTAAACCATGTCCCTAAGCACCGCATCTACACGTCTTTTAAATACTTCCAGGGATGGTGACTCAACCACCTCCCCGGGCAGCCTCTTCCAATGTTTAACCACTCTTTCAGTAAAGAAATTTTTCCTCACATCCAATTTAAACCTCCCCTGGTGCACCTTGAGGCCATTTCCTCTTGTCCTATTGCTAGTTACTTGGGAGAAGAGACCAACACCCACCTCATTACTACCTCCTTTCAGGTAGTTGTAGAGCATGATAAGGTCTCCCCTGAGCCTCCTTTTCTCCAGGCTAAACAGTCCCAGTTCCCTCAGCCGCTCCCCATAAGACTTGTTCTCCAGACCCTTCACCAGCT
>NW_008824652.1:244106-284557 GCF_000699105.1 Pygoscelis adeliae
GGTTGCAGCAGGTGGGGGAGAGCTGAGGACGAGGAGCTGCTCCCCCTCACTGGCGTCACACGGTGCAAAATGGAGAGAGGCCATGGCCACTTGCTGTCCCGGGGAGGGGAGGGGAGGAAGGAATGCGCAGGCCCCTCGAGAAGGACACCCTCCCGGCTCCCCGAGCCCCATCGCCCACCCCACGGCCACCCCGGGGGACGTGTCCCCACACAGCTCACCTCCGCTGCTGCAAGCACGCCCCGCGGTGCCCGGCTGCCTGAACCAGGCAGGGCCGGGGAAGCACAGGGGATGGCTCCGGGACGGGCACCGAGAGCTGCCGACGGCAGCCCCCAAAGCACCACCCAGCACCAGGAGAAGCCTCGCTCCACCCTCCAGACCTCACAGGCGCGCTCGGCACAAAGATAAGCAGCGAGGGATGCAAGGTCACAGTCCATTGCTTGGTGTTGTCATAGTCCACCACTCGGTGATATCACAGTTACAGCAAACTGACACCCAAAAAGGTTTTCTCTGACTTTCTCTTCCTAGTCATCATCCTGTATTTTTTCACTCCATTTTAATTCCAAATTACCAGTTTGGGAGAAACCAGCCACTCTTCTGTGGCTTGAACAGGTTTGATTGCAAGCACAAGTTGTCTAGAGACAACATAGCTGAAGCATGACAGATGAGAAGAAGCCATCAGTATTCTTTACCGCCCAAGAAGCCATGTTAGGAAGCTCAAAAGCAAAGGCACAGTTTGCACACAAAATGCCCTGGGTACGGTAGAAGCAGAAATCTCACTTTCAGAGATTTGCAGAGAGTTGTTCATTACAGCAAACTGACACCCAAAAAGGTTTTCTCTGACTTTCTCTTCCTAGTCATCATCCTGTATTTTTTCACTCCATTTTAATTCCAAATTACCAGTTTGGGATGAAACGTGGGGAAAAGGGAGAGTACAATTTTACAGGGGGAGAGGTGTACCTATAACACAGTGAGAGGTTGAGAACATCAGTCTTTCTTGATTAGACAGTGTATTCAAGCACACAGAAAAGCTTGCAGGTGACTGGAACAAATGGCAAGTCCACTCTTTAAAACACCAATAATTTAGAAGTTTCAGGTAAGCCACAGGCCTGCACCATTTTGGCTTTAATCCAGAACAATCTTCCCTCAAACAGTTCTCTAAAACACTATTCAGTGAAGACTTCTTTTGAAAAGAGTGGAGAACTTGCCCTTCCTTTCTTTGGGAGCAGGACTATCTATGGTCACCTGTGATGCTTAAGATTTCTGAAGAACACTACAATATTTTTAAACAGAATTTCTATTAACAAGGACAATATTTTGCTGCCAGCAATTTGCATTTATTCTCATAATATGCCTAAAAGAAAACTCTGTATTTCTGCTTCTAATTCATCTCTTCAGCCACAGACATATGTATGTGTAGTTTAATTCAGATGTTAGTACTTACAATTAACACATTTACAAAAGCCATTTGCTGTGATTTGGAATGTATTTCTTTTGGTAAGGCTTAAACAAAACTTCAGGAACAGGTTTAAATAAAAGACAAACAGGAAATTACATCCCTACTACTTCTACTACTGAGACAGATGAACAGCTCACATAATAGCATAGAATATATGAATTTGAAAAAGTTTCACTTTCTGCCAAGCTTCTGCACAACACTCGGTAGTGAGGATTCCAGTTAGAAGACTAGATAAGGTAACAGTTCACAAAACAGAAGACAGCACGATACTGAAGGACCTCTTCCAGCTGGGCCAAGTATTAAAATAGGTCTCGGAGGGGACAAGAATTGAAGCTGTTGTTGTTTTCTTCTATGTAGATAACTTCCATGGAGTGCTGGTGGAGAAAGTGAAATGCTGAGCCCCAAGACAGCTGCAGACAGATTTCATAAGGGTTTGGAAATGCTCTGCAAATAGTCTGACATACAGTGAATAAAATTTAATGTTGACAAATGGACAGTAATACACAACAGGTTCAAAAAAACCCAAACATGCAGGGGTACACACGAATGAACCAGGATTCATCGTCGAGGCCATCCTGGAGTGTGAGGAAATAACAGTGGACCTCTTGTTAGCAAACAAACCGTGCATTATAAACCTGCATAACCAAGTTGGTGTGAGGTATTTAATAGCTCAGATGAAGATGTCTGGAACACCAGCACCCATAGCTTCAGTGCAGCAGCTTGTAATGAACAGAGCTCTCACATGCTTGGAATATTTTGTTCAAGCCTGCTCACCCAAGTCCAGATGCTATTTTCCCATCACTGAAATTTAGCTCTATGTGCATGTTTAAAAAGCTGATAGCAAACTCCCCATGCTATTTAGGAGCTGCTGGCTTTGCTGCTGTACTTAGAAGGGGTGGACCTACTGTGCCTCACAGGAAAACAGTAGTCTATGGTCATGCTTTTCCCTCCAAGTACTAAGGTCCATTGGCTAAGTTCTGTATCAGAAGTTATTTGGGGGGTTTCTCCAGTCTAATAGTATGATTTTTATAGCCAGAGGAGTTTTCAGAAAACCGTATAGGTAAACGGTCAGTTCCTAACTCATGATTCTCATTATTATCATATGAAAAGATATGCAAGATATATAGTGGTAAAGCATCTGAGAAGGAATCCCAAAGGCACAAGTTTCAGCTTCATTTTGGGCTTTCAAATGCCTTTAACAGGAAGCTAGTCATACAAAACGTGCCTGATGTGTTCAGCTGGGGAAGACAAAAGAGATCGGTGATCTTACTCATACCACTTCTTAGCATGAGCTGAAAACTGGCTGACATTGCTCAGTGCAGCTTGGGGTTTTTTGTCCCCAGCAAGCTGAAGTATTTAACCCATGTTTTTACAACTTGGGATGGTCTCTTACATGCTCTCCAGGTAAATTTTCATCATGGTGAAAGCGGAGTAAAATAAACATGCTGACCACTGAATCAGAGTTGCTGAATATGTGTTATCCTTCAGCAATGTTCTGCTACAATATCCATTCCTATGGGATGTGTCTACCATACATTCAGCACTTGACATTTTTCCAATTCATATAATCAACCAGACCCCTCTTCAGTCCTCTTCTGTATTGATCTGCACCATCTGATTTATAACCAAACCTCACAAAATCAAGAACCACTGTGTAATTTACACCCCATGTTATGATTATCCTGACCAAATACAAGAAATAATTATATTTTACTAGTTTTGCTGTGGAGGTGTGCTGTGGAGGCATGTCTTCAGGAGCACCAGGGACAGAGAAAGTTTTGTGCATTAGTGATTTACAAAAGTTGATAGTCCTAAAATGGGAGTTACATGGCATATATCTAGATCTTGAAGAGAAGTTGTGTTTGAGCAAATAATTGCCAAACTTAGCTAATTCCACACTAATTCTGCTTCCTTTTCTAAGCAGAGGTACCCATAAAGGGAAGTTCTTTCCTACCTACCCTCATGACCAAGCTGGTAATTTTATGATTTCTAGGATATTAATTAGCCCTGATAATGTATAATATGACATACAATTTAAGGGTATGTTTAAGGAACAGTAAGGATTCTGCTGAGATCAGGATAGTCATTTCACCAACCCTAAGTCAACTGCCAAACTGCCACATCAGAGTCTGTCCAAAGTTTTGTTTGGGTAACAACTTCCTCTTGGGAAACAGCACTAAATATTTTGTGCCTGGAAGTCTTAAACCAAATATAATATGTTGCTCTGCCCTGGAAGCTCCCGTTTCAACGTTCTGAAGTAACCAGATTACCTAGGATATAACCAAATCCTCTGTCAGTAAGCCCTGAGAAAATACCAAGTTAACTTTGATCCTGGTGTCATCTCTTTAAACCTCAGAAACGTATGTGCACATTACTCCTGTAAGCCCCTACGAAACAAAGCATTTAAGTATATGCCTCTTAAGTAAGGCAGGAAGCATATCATAGCAATGGCACTTGAACTCATATTTCGCTCTGCTCAACTAGAATCAAGAATGCAATGTTGAATTAGGATTTTGAATTTAATGTACAATCCTTCTGTGGCCGGCTCTTGGCAGTGGGACAGGTTTCCCAGAGAGAGACTGTATGACCTTCTGCTCCTACAGTCAATGGCCTACCTTCAAAAGCTAGTGGAAGTATTGTCAACATCCCTGACAGATCTCAGACAACTAATCACTTTTATAATAAATACTGTCAGAGGTGTGTCTTTCATGAAGTGCTGCTATCCATTATAAGAATAACTGCTAATGTTTTATTTAAAAGCAAACGAAATATTTGCATAAAACTTACATAAAAATTGAAGTATGAGTTCAGTTCACCCGTTGGCACATTTAATTTATGCTGGGTAGGTCTGTTCGTTATTTTCCTCCCTGGCTGTTTTAAAGAATTTTGAAATGTACAGAACAAGTGCTGATTATTGGAGTGAGGCATATTTTCTTGTGTTACTGATGGAAATATGCAGCCAGTGTTGACCTTAAAATATTCAAAAGTAAACTGAAATACTTCCAACTCTTTCTTACAAAAATACTATAGTACTCCATTGCAATAACAGACCAAATAGCACGCCAAGCAAATAACTACTCTAACTACATTAGTATACCATGCTTGGTGCAGCAAAAAGGCTTCATGTACGGAAACTATTATAGAAAATTTATTTCTTCTCTCTTGCTGAAATATATGTGTACAGCACTTTATGTTTTCACCAGCAAGCAGCATTTGTCATTCTGCATAGTATCACTGCATACTGCACATGGCTGTTAAGCACACAGACCAGGACTGCAACATTATTCTCTTTTTTTTGCACCAGTTCATAGCCTTTCTCTTTCCATGTGTCATGATTATTTTTGCCAGGCATTGAAATGTAAGTGGGTTCTTAGTGCCCTAAGGGCAGCTAAGGCATTTAAGGAAAAGACTGAATATACTTTTAAACTCAGAAACGTTCACATACATTTTGCTATTCATTGAGCTGCCCTGCAGAACCAGCAAAAGCCCACAGAAATATGGCAAACTAACTCCTTGGCAATAAAGATAGTGACAGGGACCAGCTTCCTTCATCCCTGTGATCCTGACACAAATCCACAAGGGTAGATCTGGTGCCATGGGGTTCTCATAGCACCAGTGTCAAGACCTGCTTTTCTGCAGAAACTACGGTAATTAAGAAATCCCTGCTGGAGAGAGACTGTGAGTAAAATACCTCTTAGAAAATTTAACATTTTCACTGTGTTTTCCCTTGAGGGTTTTTTGATATACTCTGATGTAGGACTGTCAATAAAAACTTACTGATCTCTTTGATAAGGGGATTCAGGAGAATAAATTCTACCCTACAAATCAATCCTATATGCTTTTGCAGCTCCAGTACCAGAAAAAAAAAATTGTTCCCATGAATACAAATATGGAAGGCCTTAACACAAGACTTGATTTGTCACTAGCTAGTATTTGGAAGGGATGTGTTAATACACAGATTGAGACATCTCAGAAAATTCCCTGCATTGTGAGATAGGTGATAAAGGTACAATGACGAGACAAAACACAGCCAATGTGAAATGGGATTTCAAAATAAGAATCTGTTGAAATAATCTGCAATACAAACCTGAATAGGAAATGTATTTATTAGCAAAGGCTGAAGGAAAAAAAGTCTTACTAGTACTGCAAAGTTTATGCCTGGCACCCACATGCTCAGGTTAGGGGAAACTCTTAACATTTTCCCATGGAACTGAGAAGTAACAAAAGTTGCCATCCTGCATGAGAATAAATATGTGATCTTTAAAGTTTTTCATTTAAAAAGTAAAAGCAAGATTTCTATAATAAAAATACTATTAGGTCTGGAAAAAAAAATACTGCCTTTTCTTCTCATATCCCAAATACTAAAGAAGAAAGTCAAAGCTCTTTCAAAACAGACCAGATTTGAGGTTTTCCTCTTATCAAACAAAATATCCCATCAGGAGAGGAAGAACTCAGTTTTCAGTCCTTCTGCTCCCAGAATCAGACAACTCAGGAGAATCTGGAGATGGGGGACAGGCATTGTGCTCGTTTGTGGCGGGGAGGAGGTATGGTGGTATTGCCAGCAATCTCTGCTTTGGATCAGCCTGAGGCTGAGAAGAAACCCCTTCCAAATAAAATTTCATTGAAACCACTGTCGTCTTGTAAAAGGATTTGTTTTATAGGAATACACGTCTCTCATCAGAAATGTTTCTAAAAACTCCCAGTCAGTTTTAACCTCTAGTCAGCTTTAACAAATCGCGGTGTCCTGCAGGATGCAGACTTCAGACTGCAGTACTGCAGCACTGCAGCAGAAAGCAAAGCAGAACTGCTAAAGAAATAATCCAAAAAGAACCCCCCAAACTCTCTCTTTCAATGTTTTATGGAGATGGTTCATCTGTACAGCAGAACTCAGTTACCAGAGGTTCCCTCTCTGATCATTATTTTTACAACATGCCTGTTGCTCAGCTCACTGGACACTTCCACAGTAGATGCTTGTCCTGGCTCGCCTACTGCGTATGGTTTTTGGAACGGAAGTGTATGATATTACTGGAACAGCTTTCAAAACTAAGTGTTCCTCAGTAAACTGCCTAAGCACTTCCTAAAGTGCTAGCAAAACCAAAAGAGAAACATTTGCTGAAAACTAGGGTAAGGATATTTTTACGTCACATAAATGAGAGACCAAGAGCTTATGCCTAAAGCTATCCTGTTGCCATTGTTAAACCTGCGTCCTGGGCATGACCACTCACTGAGCCCAAGACTAAATCCCACCCACAAATCTAAAATCAGAGCACAGAAATCTCATCTCAAGCATGAATATGATGTGTAATAGACTAAGTTATGTCAAGGTCACACAATTTAAGCCAGCATAGATTCAAACTGTTTCTGATACTTCTCTCCTTCCTCCTCTTTTCCCTGCACCAACATTTGCACGGCTGATCTTGCTGAACTGCTAGAACCTGGTTACTCATTTCTTTTTTACTTTTTTTCTTTTTTAAATGAGGTTCATTTTTTGCCTGATGATTTCTCTGACCTAGCTCAGCACATGATCATGAACACTGAATGGAAGGAAAATGGAAGATGTAGAAATGAGTTCCCAAGTCAAACAGGGAACAGGACTCTCTCTTACACACAGTGTAGTCACAGCACCAGGCTGGTGTCCTGTCCATGCACTCTCCCTCCACTGTTTCGTGCTTCTCTGCCAGGAACATGAGCAGGACAACACTAACTCCTCTACCTCACTCCTGTTCAAAATCCCCCCTTGGAGTTTTAACTTCTGTGCTGGCACATAACTGAAAATGAGCAATAAAGGGGCTTGTACATGAGAGTGAGAATGAATATGTGCTAATGAATTCTGGATTGAAGTTACCCCTTTTCCTCTCTCATACCCAGTCAAGGCTGGCTACATAACTTGCTGACCCTATGAACTCAGTGCCCAGCCTACTAAGGTAGCAATTAGCTAAAGAGCACGTGGATGGAAGAGTAATAAATAAATTGCCAAATACTTTTGCCAGTATTAGGTCTCTAAGGGAAAAGGAGGGAAATCAGACAGCAGTCCAGGTACAGAGTTTAGCTGTGCCTAGGAAGTGCTGGCTGGAGAGACGGAGGCTGCTGCACGTGCAGCACTGGCCTCTGCAGCTGCCACAGCATCAGAGGTGTCAGGAGTTGCAGCACCTCCTTTGCAGGCTGGATGTGAACAGCAGGGTCAGGGGAGGCAGAACTGGGGCCCAGGGGTTTCTAGGAGAGTCTGTTCACTTCTCTACATCTAGAAATAAGCCTTCTGCACTCCCTTTCTTAATTATTCCTTCCTTGGACTTCAATGATAGGTTAGGGGCAGGTCAGTGGCCTCATCCAGTAACTGCTCACAGGTCCCTACAAAGGCCACTGCAGGAGGGGGTGGCCTCACATTTGCCTCAAACAATCACCTTTGGCAAAAAAAATAAAACAACCAAAGAAAGATCTTTTTCCTCCAGAAGCCACGCACATATGCTGCTCTCTATAGCAGCCTGAAAAAGTGACCATGCATCTTCATCATTCACTCTGAAAAGATTGTACTATGTCGAGCTACACACCCACAAATGCTGGTAAGGAGCTTACAGCAGTGGTGGTTAAACAGCATGCTGGGTGAACCCACACAGTGGTACGTACCTTACTGAGCACATCAGAAGGTAGTGCAGAAAGAGCGTACATGCACTGACTGCCATGCAATTACTGAGAAGGCTATATAAAACGCTTCAAAAATAAACAAAACTGTACATTTCAAAGCCTAAAACTTGAGTGGATCATAGCAAGAATAATGTCACCTTTCAAAGATATTGCTACTACAATATTTCATTTGTGAACTGCCTTTACAAACCTTCAATGCAGGCCACTCCTTTCTGAACATCACATTCCCTTTCTCCCCTTTTTCTGCTGCATCTGCAATGCAGATACCTCAGCAAAGAGCAGCCATGGTATAATTATATCTAGAAATCACTTGTGCTCATTTTCCAATTTTGCTAATTTAACATCCTTTTTGTATGCCTAGAAACTACATGGAGAAGTACATTAGAAAGCCTGTTAGTACTTAGATAAGCTTCACCTAAGGTGTGGCTGAAAAACTTAATGGTACACATCAAAGGTTCCGAAAAAAACTTCCAACAAAAGGTTCAGAAAAAGGCTTAGAAGTGGAGACTAACCACAAGTCTTCCTTTTTTGCAGCAGAAGGAAATCACCACAGCTAATTGCAAATTTCTGTTGGCATTTCAATCGTCCATTCACAACAACTTTCCTTTCAAAATGAAAATGCCAGGAATGGTCAGGAACAATGATAGTTAGGGCCTTGTTCGTATAGGCCTGGTGACAGGCATGGAAGCCACACGGAATCTAACCGTGGAGTCCTTCATATAAGAGCCTGTCTCTTTGCCCAGCAGTCACTCTGAGCACTTCTTGGCTGCTGAAGCAAAAGAGGCAGCCGCATGATCGAATCACATCACTTGTCTTCCTTTGTTACTGCTAAAGTGGATTGAGATATTCCTGTTTTCTTCCATCAGACCAAAAAAAAAAAAAAAGTCACTGCCTTGAGGTTGAGGACCAGATGCTTAAAAACTGCCATTCTTTTCTTCAGTCGTTAGCATTTGACGGAATTTTGATATTATGTTTGTATTGCATTCAGGGGATTATTTAATACCAATATAAACCTAAGGCATAGCATTTAAATACATTTGAAATGTCTGAGCCCTTTTTTAAAATGAAAACATGACCACTGAGAACATTAAGTAGGTTTATAACCAACGGCCCTAATGTTTTCCTATGTACTACATCAGGACAACTTTATGTTAATTTTTTTCTCTCATTAATAAGCTGGCTGTTTGAATGTAAAACAAGTCAATCTTTATGATAAAGTCCAGTGTATCCACAGTGTTGAAGGAACATTAAGTTGTATTTCTCAGTTTTGCAAAAACCTGAAAATACAAAAAGCCTGAAACTAGAAATATATTTTTAAAATCATGAATTGCAGCCATTTGAATTTAAAGCATTTGATATCTATAATGCAAATAAATCAGATCTAGGAGAAACAATGATCATAACGGAGTGTGAAACACTTCTCTTTCACCCAGAATTTACATCTTTTTATCCTCCTCATAGTAACAATAAAGGTATCAGGAAGAAAAAATACTGTTGGGGTCTTGGGTTTTTTTTGTTGGCTTTTTTTCCAGAATGAATGAGATGTTTCTTCCTTTATATTTTTTTAATGCATACTAGCACTGAAACAATGTCAGTGCTCTGAAGACTGGTTTGAAGTGTTCTCCTTTAAGTATCACTAGACGGTACCACATCGCAGACTTCCTTTCACTGAATGAAAACATGACCTTAAACAGTGATTTAAAGAGATTAAATTTATTGTAATAGAATTTTGTTCTGTTATGTTAGTCTATGATGCTTGCATTTATACCTGTGTTTTAAAAACTCAGTGACACAGTAATAACTGTATAAGACTGAAATAAAGGAAAGGACAAACTGGGTCACTGAGAGAGTGTGTCTAGATCTTCATTTTGACTCAAGGAAGCCACCACATTCTCTGGTTTAGGTAAAACAACAACTCTAAATAGGTACCAATAATATGAGAGTTGAAAACTCTTTTGCTGGAAATCTTAAGAAAATCAAACCCGCTGTAGCATCTCTAAGTGAACCTAAAAAATATACACATGGGAAGCACGCGTAAGCAGCCTTTAATGATATTTTCATTATAGTCATGTCCAACATGACACAGATCCGTATTTTTTTTTCTCGAGGAGCCAAAACCAAAATTTTATACAACCTGAACAAAACTGAAAATGTTTTAACCTATTTAGAAGCTGTATGCTGCAGATTACTGACCTGACACACATCGTGTGTCAGAAGACACCTGCCGTCTATGATGAAGAAAGAACAGTATGAATCCTTTATGTAGGATTCAATTTCAAGTCTCCTTATATAGAAGAATTCAAAGCTGGCTATTCTGAAGCTAATATACGTAGTCAAATCAATGATTTCGTGACAATCCAGAGATGGGATGCTCTCAGTTTCTCTTTTATTACTGGTCCATTTTGCATACTATGAATATGAATTAGCAATGAGCCCAGAACTCTGCAACCCCACCTAATAGCCATCAGTCCTTGAGCATTCCTCTGAGAAAAGGTAGTCATCTATGTGGACACTCTCAATACAGAAGAGATCTGAATTTGGGTCTTCCCTCATGCTGTCTGCATGCACTGACTCCAGCTTAAAAGTGGCAGGGGGGGGCGGTCAGTAAGTTCAACTCACTTTCATATACATTAGAGTCAGTCAAACAAGCTCCCCTCCTTAATTATTCAGTTCTAGCAACACTGTCCCGTAAGATGGCAGTGTGAAAATCGTGCAAACGGTCACAACAAACATGTTAAAAACTGTGCAACTTCTTTAAATGAAATTTTGAGTTCCAAAGTAATTTATACGTCTCATACAAATGTCATAATGTCCTTTTAACTAGACTTCTGTAATTAAAAAAGGACTGTCCTTACTCTGCTGTTAATATCTTCCAAGTTTTAGAAGGAACAGGCTTTGAACTAAGGTCTGCTGATTAAATCTAAAGATTTGTATGTTAGTGTAACCAGTATGAATATTTGCTGAATCACAATTAGGTTTCAGAGCTCTCTTTACACTTGCACTTTCCAACAGAGACTAGTTGCCCCTAATGTGGCACCAGCCCTTAAATTTGCCCTTACAACTATGTGAGAGTACGTATGCCAATGCTTCAGACTCTCCCCTCCGCCCAGAATATTTGCATGGCAGACATCTATTGACCTACCTTGAATGTAATCTTTAGCTCCCGCTGCAACAGCAGCTATCAATTGACTATTTATCACACCTTATAAACTATGCTTATTACTAGAAAAGTTATAAGCATAGGCAGCATTTATCCAATCTCTCTCAGTATTTCAACACTGAAAAAACAAAGCTCCAAAGAAAACCCAAGACCTGAAAACACATCAGCCCTCTGACCTTATCAAAGAACTGTGTCAATTCTACTAGTCTCTCCTCCTCCCTGTGCAATACCAACTCCCTGTCTCCTTGGGGTATGGCTATGCTCTGCAGTATTTGAGTTCCTGTAAGAACACAAGCCAAAGCCAGAATACTCAACATAAAATTCCCCTTCCCTGGGTCTTGTTAGTTAAAATTTTAATGACACTGTGGAAGATCCTTGTAGAAAAGAACGCTCCCAAGTGATTTTCTAAGTACCAGAAACCTTTCCCGGATACCCTTGCTCATTAGAAGATGCTTCTCACCCTCTTAACACTCATGCCACTTCTCTAGCTGCTAACTCACTCTGATCAGGGCACACTTTGGTACCCCTGGGATACTCTATGCAATGTGCAAGGAGGCAGGTAGAGTCCTAGTGTTCTGGTTTATAGGTTCACTGTGCTGCTGCGTGAAGAATGTCTTGCTAGCCAGTTTACTGGCTGTGAAATCATTCTTAAGTCAAGCCAGGTTAAAGTAAAATGCAAATAAAAGTAGTCATAACATTCAGTATAGAAAACAGCTACAGAGACTTAAGTGAAGAAATTAAGGAAAAAGCACTTTTAAACTACTTATGGTTAAATTACATTAGAAGTGGTGTTCCTCCCCCACCAGCAGACTGACTCATCATTTTTCCTAACACATAGTTTGCTGGAGAATCTCTGTTTACTCATCAAAGAAAGTCTGTTTCTTATGGCGCATTCTGGCTTGTACAGCCAACCTGGCCTTCTGAAGACCTGTAGGGCTGAGACAGACTAGATCTTTCTTTCCAAAGTTTGGTCATTCCTTCCTGTTTATGAAATTATCTGTCTTTTTGCCTCAGCTGAAACAGTTTCACTTTCTTCAAGGGGTCTCTCTTTTTAATCCAGGTGTCCCTTTCTGCATTTGGTTACTTAACAACTCTCTCACCTAACAAGTGAAAAGCTCTCCTTCTGGTAACTCACTCTAGATCTTCCCCTATGAAATGTCTTCTCTGCTAAACCTCTTATAAGTCACTCTGTGATGACAACAGATTTGGGGTGATCCCCACCAACACCTCGCATCTAAGCATACCGTATGCAACAGGTACTCCACGGCTCTTCTATCTTTTGAGATCCAACACCTTATTTTCCTTTACAGAAGGCTCATTCCTTCAGAAAAGGTGGTAGAATATCTCTGATGAGGGACACTAATGGTTACCTTCCAAAGGGTTCAAATTCAGACAAGCAGAAGTTAGGCAGTATTAAAGTTAAGCACCCTCTGGCATCTTTCATTCTTACCTCTCGTTGCCTGTGCACCATCACATGGGTTTTAATTTCTTGGATTTATGTTAACTTTTTTCTTATGAAAGATCTGAACTTCAGGTGCATTAGAAGACATTGTGTTTCTATGGAAATACGACAATTTTAGCTGTAAGAGGAGCAGTGTATCTGTCTTGCAGAATGTCATCTTTTATGCCCTGTGGGTCATAGCTAATTACTATTCTTTTCCTATCTCTCTCTCCCAGTTTTGAAAGGGAATAGACTGCACAGTGCACTGAGTAATTAGGAGGAAGAAGAAGGTCATTAAAGAGGTGATCTGAAATACTCCAGCATGCCCTTTATAAAGTTCTGTGGTGTGCCTGGGACTAACTCCAGAGATATTATGAGGCACCAGCAGCTGAAGAGGGAGAAAAAACAACTCCCCAAAACAAGAATTAAGTAAGAAGCACGAAAGCATTAAAAATAAATGTGCGTAGCTTCTGCTACCAACCAACCTAGTCAATTCCGTACTGATGTGCAGGCTGCTACTGGATACTTCATAAAAGCTCACAATCAAGCAAGGGAAATTCTGCGCTAAAAGTAAGCTTAAAAAATCCTGAATTTCTGCTGAGGAGATTCAGAGAAATGAATAGTGAGCAGACCTAGCCACTACATTGTCAGCCATTAGAGAAGGTTAATTCCTTCGACAAGGCACTTTGCCAGCTCTGACTCTTCTGAAGCCAGGTTCAGCCATTTTGGAGTAATTAGGGGCATTTCAGAGTAGCCCTCTTCCACTCTTGCGGCTGCTCGTTGGAACCGGCAGTAGCTGAGCATCCTGCAGAGCAGATGATAAAACAAGACAAGTGCAAGCGAAGTGGCTTCTGCTGATGACATATGCATATTAAAACCTAGAGAACTGCCCTGGGGGAAAGTGGCATTTGCACACCTCAGGCACACCGGGAACACAGAGGTGACTACTGTCGGGGGAATGGGTGCCACCACTTAGAGCTGGCAGGAGAACTTAAGAGGTGGTTTTTAGGTGAATATTATTAAGTGAGGAAAGAATGATGCTTAAGAATTTGGAATGTCTCAATAAAAGCAGATCAGTATTTTCAGCACAGCAGGACATTTTGGGAGGAAAAACATTTGGGTGGAATTTTATGAAGAACCTGATCTTCTTTTCTTTGTTACAAAAGGTTTGCAAGAACTATTTGCCCAACTACAGGTTAGCTCTAGTTTAACATACCTAGACATCTGCCACCTCATGATTGTCCCACTCAGAAAAATAATGAAAAAAAACCCAGAAGCTGAGCAATCAAGTTTTAGCAAATTACTCTCTTTTCCCTCACCACTTCCCTTCCCTATTCTCTCTGTCCCTGACAACAGCAAAGATCTTTATATTCTCACAGCTGCTGCTCAGCACATCCTGACCTACAATGTGCTGTTGAGAATTTTGGTATAGGTCATTTAAAAACTTAATTTAGAGATTATGATGCAGCACAGATATTCCCAGCCCATAAATTCTGGAGGGGTTTGTTGGTTGGTTTTTTTTTTACATTCCCCTTTTAATTAATCTACTTATGTGCCATTTTCCTCAGACATAATGACAGAACTGTGTTTATTATAGATAGAGGAAACAGGAATTATGTCAAACCTGAAGAGAATGAGAAGCAAAAGTGTCATCAGGTACAGCATGACCAGTTTCAACTTCACATGTAAAACAACTTGTGTAACAGTGTAGCAAATAGACACATTTCTGCACCTGAAAATGCTTTAGAAGTATAGCAGTGCTTTTTCTCACAGTTTTCTCATATTTGTCACAAAAACTTACACTGTCTGGGAAAAAAAACATTCTAGGGCCTATGACCTGTTGTTAATTTTACCAACTTCTACAATTCCTCACTTCCTTCACTTCAAGAACAAGCTTTTTACTTCATCAACTCAGAGCTTTTCTTTATGGAAACAAAAAGAAAAAAAAAACCAAAACTTCTAACTCAGAATTATTAGGTTTCACATCTTTCATGACAGTTGTACCAAAACATCCTAAAGAAATAAGAGAACAGCAGAATTAGCCAGAAGGAGACACAGAAAAGGATGAGCAAAGATAACAAAAGGGGATTTTCACCAAAAAAAAAAAAAAAGGGACAGAAAAGTGCAAAAATTTGCAGGAGTTCTGGACAGTTCCCATGGAGGGCCCAGTACTACAGCAGGGTCATGCTGAACAAAGGAGGACTAGGAAGATGCCAACTCAGCAGAAGTCAGTCAGATGAAGAGATGAAGGAGAAAGTTTTTTGCAGACCATATTTGAATCAAATACCTGGAGAGTCTTTAAGCTGAAGTTGGGGCTGGGGGGAATTTTTCTAAATAACTGTGCTTCAACATGTTGAACTCTGACACCTTGGCTCTTTGAATCCCAAGATCTTCATGTGTACATGATCATATCCTTGTACCTAAGAGTAGGAAATAGAGGGATGACTTAGACACAGGATCCTAAAGTGTTTTGTAACTTTACATGGTTTTCAAAAGAATGAGCAAGCTGCAGACATGGTGTTAAGACAATTTGCATGCTCTGATAACCCACATAAGCAAATAGCAGTTACAATCCCCAGACCGTACTTTGCTTACTCAACATATAGAAAACAAGAGGAATGAAGCGTTGTGTTTTGCATGATGTCTGTGAACCATGTACTTCTGAAGACAACACAGTACGCTAAGCTCAAGAGAGGACACTGATAGATAATACAGAGCAATCCCAGAGGTTTCTAAAGGAACAGGCAAGTGAATCTCACATGCTCAGAAATGAACGGAGAAAGTCTAGAAAAGCAATCCTTCAGCAAGTAATGCAGAGGACTTGTGCCAATTAGGAGTCTAGAGGCTGTGCCAAACTTCACAACAGCAGGAAGGCCACAGGGTCTGGGAAGAGAACCCTGAAAAGAAGACCAGCCCACTGCCAGTGTCAAAGGGCCTCCAGATACTCCTTCAGGGATTGCTCAGGCAGAAAAGCCTGCTTCCTCTTGGACTAGGGCAGGCCACAGGAAGGCTGTTTGCTCACAGGAAGGTCTGAACAGGTTTGCTTCTCCAGCTCAATCCTTAGGAGAAGATACCACAAGCACTACAACCCTGCTCTGAAGTTATCCCAGGGAGTAGCTGTTTGGCCTGTTGGCCTCTTCAGTTTTCCTTTTTATCGCATGAGACAGATGATACGTACGATCTGCTTGTTTTCAGTATGGGCTACGCCACTTTCTGAAGGCAGGGCAAAGCAGAACCCTTTACAAAGAGAATACACCTTCTTCCCTTTTCTCAGGGAGCAACAGAGCCTGTTCAGGGCAAACACCATGCTGCAAAATGTGGCAGTCACATGAGAGAGAAAGTTGTCATAGCTCTGGGAATCTGCAGGTCACATAAATAAAGCATAATACTGTGACAGGAAACCACGAACATACAGCCAGGCCTCACAGATGAAGGAAAAACCATCGCCCTTGGACTGCAGTCAACTGCTCGGGGTTCACTACAGCTCCCAGGCCTGACTCCAAACGTGGAAGCAAGAGACTCTCCTAAAGACACAGTGGGCAAGGATGAGTGAGGTGGAAATTGCTTTTGGTTTTGTTCTGACTTAATCACTTAAGAGTTTCCTTTATTCACAAAGCAAACTGTAAGTCACACCTCATCCAGATTTAAAGTGTGTTTGGTCTTTTGGGGGACCTCACTAGGGGAGAAGATCTAGACAGATCTATCTCAAAACTGTCACTAATCTGAAGTCCCACCACAGCTTTTTTCTGACAACTGAACCCAGTTCCTCCAGCTACCCAGACCTGAGAAGGACTTGCTGGAGGCCTTCATCAGGTCAGCTACTGGTTTTATTAGGGCAATGATGATGCAAATGTTGACGTACTTCTTTCAGACTTTATTTTCCAAAACTCAGTTTCCTCATCTAAATGAAAACAATAATACTTACTAATTACACAGAACTTAAAGCACTCTAGAATGGAGGAAGAATGCGACTTTCTGTTTTCTCTGTAATGCCACAAAACTGTACTGCCCACACTTGTCTAAATAGATTGTAAAACACTCATTCTCAAATGCAAACTTTGGTTATTACCCTGCTAGCTGAATTCATACCCACAGATGTTCTTTCTCCTCCCAAATGTAATCTTAAACCCCAGCTTACAGCCACAAGTTAGAGCTACAGTGAATTCAGCAATCCCAAACAATAATTGCACAGAATCAACTGACAACGGATATTTGCATCAGGGAAAAGAAGTATTCTTCCAAAAGGTTTTGTTGCATGCATATTAGATGAGCCATCTTTATAGAATTCCTTGGGTTTAACTATCTATTAAGCATTTCTAAATGACTAACTTTAATTCTCCTTTAAATCTTACATTTATGACTTTTGTTTTAACGGATTTATTCAGTGAGTTCTGAGTTTTGAGTGTTCTGAACAGGTTCAACTAAAATTTTTATTTTAAATAAACATGTATGATACACTGTAAGTATGCACTTTGTTTTCTTCAAATTATACTGTTTGTTTCAATATATTATAAACTAGACTTTTTGCCTTGCTCTGCTATTTCTGTTTGTCTTTTATGTATATAGATGATTAAACTTCAATATCTTAAGGATAGTGTTTACACTCTTCCTGTTGAGCCCTCAAGTTTGATACATCTCACATTTGAATTTACTTCCAGTCTGCAGAGAAAAGGAATGTGTGTTTCAGAATTGTCTTCTAGTGTTTTTCATGCTCTTTACATTTATATCACCTCTACTAGTTATTAACAGCTTTTAAAAGGAAGAATTGGATGTTTCTCCATTTTTTATTTTCTCAATTGCAGGAATCATAAAAATCTTTGTTTTATTGCTCTTTGGAAGATCCTCTTTCCTACTCTATGAGCTCTGTGCTAAACCATGCCTTTAGTCCAGAAGAAAAGGACAATCATATTAACACTGAGCTGACAATGTGCAGATACTTCTCCGCTCTTTTCCAAACAATGCACTGAACAATGAGCGTCTGAGAGCCACTAACAGCCACATGACAACCAGTCAAGTCAGCACTTCTTAAAGGTCAAAATTTTCTATATAGCTCAAATCAAAGCTGAGACTTTCAGTACTGCATACAGGGGTTTCAAACACGGGCATTCAGTGAGCTAAATATCTCTGGATAAACTAGTAGGGACTGATTTCTAGCATACCGACCTGCATCTCCATCCCTCCTGCCTTTCTGGACAGCCAGAGAAGCTGTGGAGCACATCTGCTCCTCAGGGAAGAGTCTCCTTTGCCTGTAAAATCAAAGAGGTGTTCAAATACCATGGCTGCATTTTCAATTGCTCTGTCCTCAGCAGCTTCTAGTCCAGTCCCTAAGAGCCACAGCATGTGGGTTATGTGGCACAGGTCCCTCTCTTCAGAGTAGTTTGCTAAGTCTGTATAAGGTCATCTAAACCATGTAAGTTTGGGGAAGTCCTGAGGGCCTTCCTGGTCACACCCATGTAGCAAGGGATTTCTCTACCATCCCCACTGCTGACAGCTTCCATATGTAAAGATCATTTGTCAAGTACTTGGTCATATTGTAACAGAGACAGCTAATGTGTGACTGTGTTTACAGATTAATAGATTTTTGGGGCAGAATTAAGTAGATTACCTCAGATTTCCTTCACCTCAGAAGTAATTCATTTACTTCTGGCTTAATCCCAGAAGCAGCTTATGATTGATGAAGCCCGAATTTCAGACAAGCATCCAGGCTTTTTCACCTAAACTAACATTTTGGAAACACACACACATTAGTAGAGTGTAGCTACACGAAACTTTGGTTGTTTGCTGTGACGTTTTATGTCCTAGTGACCAGAGAGCACTATACAGAGCTAGATAGAAACGATCTCATCTCTGAATGAAAGCTGGAAGTAGGAAACATCACTTAAGGGGAGTCAGTTACAGCATCTACATACTCTGTTCATTAAATCACAATAGCCTGAAGGAAGAAAGTGAAAACTGGGGAGTTACCACAGGAAGACAAAGAATCTCCTTTCTTCTACACCCTCATTAGCCTTACACAGATCACTAGCTCCAGGCCGTAGCTTGTCACCTTTGAAATACTTTTTTTTTTTAATATGGCTACCATCTGACAAATGGCTTCTGGAGACGTGAACACCTCAATCTCTGCATGCTCAGTAGTTTCCATGGCAACAAGCAAGTCCATGGCAAAACTCAACAGACCAATTAGAAAGTAAATAGTTATTGCATATCTGGGATACTTCCACTGACAGAGGGCTTCAAAAGAAAAGGTGGATCCCTCTCAACTACCCACCTTTCAGAAAGGTCTCATGAGAAACCATAAATAGACACAAAAAAAGAGCTTTGGGTTCTGAGTTTCCAGCCAGGTTTACATCTCGGTCTTAGGCATAAGGAAAAACAAGTGTTCACACAAACACAGAATCCCACCATCTTAAAAACTTTCACTAAAGCAGATCCAGAAATGGCTGAATATCTAGCAAATGTGAGGAATGAACTGCCTTTCACTTAATCCTGAATGCAGGATACATGCTCTTACTCCAACTATGGCACGTGAACAGGGGCAAGGTGTTAAATACTCCATCAAAGAACTGGAGAACAGACTCTTTTTTTCCCATAGTCCTAACAGTTACAGAAATGATACTGCAAAAAGGGGAAAGAGATGAAAAGGCAATCTTAGTCTAGCAGCCACTCACTACTGACGTAAATGGAAGCAGACTGAATTCTTTGTCTCCCCACCTAACCTCTAGCAATAGCATGTATTCAGTGTGTCTGACTACTTAAGATTTTCTGATCTCCCGGCCAGGCAACTTTCTTGCTGTACATATGTACAGTACCTCATCACCAGACACAGGGCTGGCTGATGATTGAGACAACACAAGGATATTGCTAATAATTTCCAGAAAAGCTCTTTAGATACATTGTTTAAAGCATTTTAAAATTATCTAAAGGTGCATGCTCTGACGCACAAGCATCTGACAAAGACTTCTTCCTGATGTGTGCAAAATCCAGTCAGATTAAGTGTAAGGATAGAGGAGCATTTTGCAAAATAAATCCTAAAACCAGATATCTTAGGACAAGGATGGTCTGGGAAGATCTTTAGATCGGTTAAGCAGCTGACAAACTGTAAAAAAGTCGGGAAGGAACGTGGTAAGTAACACTGGGAAGAAACAGAGAAGAAAGCAGTGACTGGAGGAAGATCAGTTGTTCCCTGTGGTCTTTAAACCTCATTAAAACAAAGAGCATAAATGTTCACAGTGAGAGAAAGACTTGCTCTTTTGCCTTGGTTTGTGAAATGGGGATTTCCAAGCCTGGAAGAACAGGTGTCCCTACTCAGCAGAGATGTCTGCTGCTGCAATTTGAGTGGTCTTTAGAAATGCCCTTTAGAAAGACCATAGAAGACGCAGCAATTTCTAGTGTGCTTGGTCAAAGATTGTTCCATGCGTATTTATACCAAACATACACACAAAGTCCTCTGGAGACATACCAGAAGAGGAGAACTTTCCTTATTTCAAACAAAATTTAAAATCCTAATGAATTTCCAATTAATGCTCTCTGTTAAATTTGTCAGGCACTCCAACGGATCTGGCACTATATAATCAGAACAAATTAACACTTGCTCTCCCTCTTTATCAATTTCTATATTTTAAAGTAATCTTTTATAGCTCAAACAAAAGGTATTTAATTTTCTCATCTGAGTTCAAACCTCTATTACTAAGTTGTTCTGTCCCTCCAATTCCTTTTAGGATATGTGACTTTTGTCTTTTTGTCAACCAGATAGAGCCTACCAAAAAGACTCAGATCATGCCAGCATGAAGGAAATAATTTCTTCCACAGTGAACTCTCAGATCACCAGTGTCCTGAGTATGTACAGAAGAAGATCCTATTGCCTGAATTTTCTTTATCAATGAAATCTTAAATCTCTAGTTACCTTGCTATATGACTGCCAAATAACCTTGGAAGAGAACATGATAAAGATAAACAATGTCATTGAAAGCGGGCTGTTAACTCCAAGTAGCTCTTTAAGAGTGATTATTTATCACTAAATCACAGGAAAATATTAAAAGGTTACTGAGTCAATAGGATATAAGTGCAATAAGAACTTGAAGCTGTAGGAATTGAAGATTTTGACCGTTCAGCATGCCAAGTGCAATCTTACCACTGCCACCTCTTTTCTACATTTTTAGTTCACATTGCCTAGGAAAAAAAATCCTCTTCAAACAAAGACATTTATGAATTGCACTATGAGCTTAACTATTTCCCTCCATAGTATCTTCTCATATGTTACTTGAAGTGAAGCATTTATACCAATTACTTGTTTGCCCTGTGGCAGCACATCAAGGAATTGAAGCCACCATTGATTCCTTGCGTTCGGCTCCATTCAAACGTGACTAAAATTGCAGTGCATCCCCCAAAGGCTGTACCGTCTAAATCATGAGGGTTTTTCCCATTACTTTCAGTGATTTTGGCAGCAGATCCTTGGACTTCTTTTCAGATAAAATAGGATTTTATCAGCACAGGGCCAGGATCTGATTGACCAAAAAGACTGGAGAGAGTAACAGGAATAAGGGTTTAATTCATCTTAACATTTTATCCCCACCACGCATTTCAAAGGGCTATTCTGCACACTTATGATTGTTGTTTTATAGACAGTTATTATTGACCAATGCAGCAGCAGCAAAGTGATCCTGTCAAAACCAGAGCTAGTACCACAAGATACCAAACACCCTGCAGACACAAAGGATTGTCCCACCCTCCAAACTTGTAACCTACACAAGGTATAATCACACAGTTTGTAAAAGTTTTCCAGTGAGGCAGCCAAAATAATGGAGAATTTTAAACTGATCCTGACCTTAGAGCATCACACTTAGCAAATTAGCCAGGAGACACTGACTTGTAATGATTCAGCCTCAGTAATCAACCTACAGAGAACAGATCAACCTACTGCAGGTTGTTTTTGAAAAAATTTGTCAAGAGCCACCTGACTGTTTGCAAGCACTAAGAATGTGTGAGTTAACAAACATTCTTGTGGAGATAGCACAAATTTCATCCATGATCACATGAGTAACACTCAGTGTCAGCCAAAATTAGAAAGTCATTTTAATAGAGAAAAGCTGGAGAAGTTGTCAGAGATCACATATGCTGAAGTAAAGAAATTTTGCTGAAGTCAAGAAATAAAGCTGCAGTCACATAAAAATATTAGGAGCTAACCAATGCAGATAGAAGAGAGACAACTGGAAAACCTGATTCAAACGTCATGTTTTTTCTAATACAGTTGCAAGAAAACATGAAAGAAATGAAAGCAAAAAACCCATCAGTCTTCCAAAAAGAGCGAGTTAAATTGAACAGTTTTAAGGTAACAGAATACATAGCGCTGCATAAGCCAGGCCAGGAAAACCTTGAGAAAGATTATCAAATTGAAAGCAAAAATCAAAGGAAATTATGATAAAGAAATTATTGCAAACAAGTAACTAGAGCCATTTGGTCTGGAATGACCTTCAGGAGCTGTTTTTAAAAAGCCCTGACCTGTACACCCCACAGATCCTATTACCAGATACTGCTAAACTCTGACTATCATTAGCAAAACCAGTGCAAGAGTCAGCAGCGTCACAACTGGCTTTTCTCTTCTGGGCACTTGATTTGAGCCAAAAAAACATGTATTTGTTCACAATAAGCAAGTTGTCAGCTCAGATGCAACTTGGCCCTTCAGTAATTCACATTCAGCCACAAGGGACTGCACAAGACCATTACTTAAGCGGTAGCATACACTTGTTTAGGGAGAAAATCATGTTGAGGAACAAAACTTTATCAAAAACTTGCACACAACAATATGCAAAGGGGAAACAAAGTAAGATCTGGGGAGTGGAGCAGGGCAGTTAAGGCAGCAATGTAATTTCAGACCATTAGTCTACAAGGACAGAGATCAGGCACTGAAACAGTTTTCTCTTCCCAAACGTGAAAATGCCTGAAAAGTTGAATAACTGATAAAAGAGCGAAGAGAGAGAAACATCAGTAAATTAAAAGTGCAAAAGGTATATATTAGGAGCTGCTGCATCTGGCAGCCTGACACAGGCGAGACTGCCACAACTTCGTGCCCAAGGTCCAACGGGTAGTGAGGCTGAGCATGCGTTCCCAGTAGGTACACTTATAGAAACACACCTGTATAACACCTACATTCATGTACATACATCCAGACACACATCTAACACGGACAGAAAACAGCCAGTCTGAAGAATGAGGGCAGGCTCTCAGAGGGAGTAAGTATCACCATCCTTTCATATATGGAGAAAAAAGCACAGTGTCAGTAAAGATGTTTTGCAGGATAATTCAGAAGTCAAAACCAAAGGGAAGTACACTGCTTTTTATATGCTTGCAAATCATTACCAAAGCAACAAGCGATTCATTTCCAAGTAAAAACCAATGTTTGCTGTGGAGTTTCCTTTACAAACTAAAAAACCTTTATGGGACGTTGTGGTACAAGTTGTAAATACTGTATGGAAGATCATTGCGTTTGCCTGTTGATGGCACTTTTGACTTATCAGAGAACTCGGTGCTTTTTAGAAAACCACAGATGTTGCCCTGGCAGAGGGGGAGAGCAGGTGAAAGATTCCCATTGCATCAGTGTGCTCAGAACATCTGGAGGAGGAGGGGGTATGAACACCACAGCTGTGGTATCTTCTGAAAAGGACCAGTAGCTCAGACAAGCTGCAAGGTTTTGTGTCTTTGATGCTGGTTTAATAGAACATAGATCCTACAGCTGTCCCAGTGTAAGTACTAATTGAATTTCCAAATTTCCAATAAGTTAAATTAAATTTCCAAATTTCCAACTTATTTCCAGTAAGTACTAATTAAATTTCCAAATTACTCAGACAGCTTGCTAAATAATGCTCAGAGTGTGAAGAAACTGTTAACCCAGCTCTGCTCTCCAACCCAGAACAGACGGAGTATCTGCTGAAATGACTGATGATACAATACACTTCAAATGGACACAGTGAATTGCTATGCTTGTGCATGAAAACCATCTTGTAACACTGAAGAGGGCACTACCTCCCTCTGAGCTCTGGCTTCAGCTTCCCTCACAGAGGGATGAGGGAAAACAGCACTTACTCCTGCTCAGGATCTTCTTTCTCTTCACAGCCCGGTAACCTGAAAATAATTCTTTTTCATTTGAATCTTACTTTCTACAGATAGTGGATGACACAGGCACCAGAGGCATGCCAGCGTGGAGTGAGGTATTTCTACAAAGCAGTTCAGAGCATTTAATGAACGTTTCTCAAAGCTCATTAATGAAATGCTGAAAATTACATTGACCGCTCCCTCTTTTCCCAGTCAAGGCTGTACCTTCACCTGTGTAAATCACAAGAGCAGGCTCAGCCCTGACTCGGCCAGGGGAGGTATATGTTCTCACAGACAACCTGACTTTGCCTCTTGTCTTGTCCACCTATTTTTTGAGTTATGCCACATTGTCCTTGTAGGGAACTACTTGCAGTTTTCTTCTGGCTGGACTTTCAGGGGCTGCAGAGCAGCCTCCTGTCAGGTGCGCTGGCTGTGACAGGGAGCGTACCTCAGAAAAATTTTGGGTAACATTAATCAAAAAGTCAGCCAATGGCAGACCTACCACAGAAACTGTTATCCTGGTTATTGCAGGAACTGAGAGCCAGGTTTCTTACAGGCTTGCCATGTCCTCTATGACACACAGACCTCAAAACAGCCCTTTTCATTGGATTTGCCCAATAAATGTAGGAAAGACTTCCCTACAATGCCCAATCTCTTGGTTAACAATCAAGTCATTACAGTGAAATGGCCAACTCAGAATGACAGTCTGGCATCTATTTCTTATAACATGGCAATCATTTGAGGGGGACTGCAGAACCTTATATGTCTTAATGGCAGTTTCAACTTCCAAGGAAATAGGATCCTAAAATACCAGAGTGACAGAAAATACTGCTGAAACACAAAGAAGTCACCATGTCATAGTATGTAGTCATCACTTTGTGCAATGTTCATTGACTTGTACAAAATGATGACACTTTATTCCCTGGTGAGAAGTTAAAGTGGTACATGTCTATTTATAGTGCACACAAACAGAAAACATATCAATCTGTACAGTGCAACTGTCATCTCATTTTTCAGTCATCCTGAATATTTTTTGGTTACGGAGAACAGAAATAGATTGCAAACCAATTAACTCATTGACTTCATTCTCCTATTCAAAATGTTGCCATCTTTTGGAAATAGCAGAGGACACAAAGGGTCATCCCTTGTTACAGAACTCAGTGTACTGCACATATTTTGGGTTGCACTTTGATTGCCTTGGGTGGCTTTTTCTTTTAAAAAAAAATCCCTATAAATGCAACACATATAAATCATCTTCAGTTCCAGAAAGTTTATGCTTATTTTATGCAAATATTTCATCCTCTATTAAATAAAACATGAGCTGATACTGTACTTACTGTCATAAGCACTTCATTAAACATACTCTTGGTCATATTCAATGTAGTAGAAATTGTTTGCTAAAGGACCAGATCAGTTAGCAGCTATTGGCTTAAATTTTGCAATCCCCACTAGCCAGGCTGTGCAAACAATTTTCAGTTTGATGGTTAGACATAAAAATGGGAGAAAAAATTCTGAGAGCTGTAATAAGGTTACTCTTGAACAAATTTTGGTAAAGTTTTAATTAGATGCTGGAAAATTCAGTTCCAAAATTCAATATTGAAATAGCAATTTTTAAATGCACTTGTAGATGTTTAACTCATTACATTTGATTAATTGTATACACAAAAATGACAACAGCATTTTTATGCAGTTCAATAAACTAATAACTTTCATTTTTTCCCAAGACAGTCATCCAGCTAAACAGTCACACAACTATAATAAGGATTTTGCTAGAGTCATTCTTGTTTCTCCAGGCCACAGAGTTAATTCCCCAACTGCTTTCACTCTTTAAGTTACCCAGGAAAGAACTTCTAGATTCTGAAGAAATCCTTCTGCTCTAACTTCAGCCCTCCAACTCTGTGAGGAAGGAGTGGATATTAATAGGTGTGTCAGTACTCTAGCAAAAGCAGAGGCCTGTCTCACCTACAAATCACAGATGTACTAATCAGGATAAAATTAATATTATCTTGCCTTGAACTTGAATATAGGTGTACTAAAATGGTATAACAACAGCCTGTAAGTTTCGTATAATAGTGTGAGCCAAGCACAGCTTTAGATAAGCATGTGAGCATGGGATCATCCAAAAGGCAACGGTGGGTAAAGTTACACAAGAAGGATGAGTGGGGAGACAAAAAAAATCAAAATAAGCAAAAACAGTGAGCAGAAGAGAAACCCTCCCCCTTGTGGAAAGGGAGGGCAACAGCATGAATACAGGCGTGAGGAAGGAGAACCTAAGAAAACAAATTCAGTTTAATTCTGATTTTTCTCACTGAGGATCTCTCAAGCCTGCTCACCTTGACCTCAGGACAACCACCCACCAGGGACTCCAGCCATACAGACTCACTATATGGCATCAGCTCCATGATACTGTAAAACCCACAGCTAATTTAGAATACAGTTGTTTAAGTTAATAGTTTTGTATATGTATAGGTATTGATTAACGTTCTGTAAGAACTGCCCATCAGCACCAAGTGTATTGTTAATGAATGAGTTCAATGAAGTTTAAAACTGGCCTGATTTGTCAGTCTTCTAAACACTCCCATCACAGCAATCTCTAATTCCCTGAGTTATATAGATATATAGAAATATATATATATATAATTCTGTTGAAACTGCAACAGTATAAATAGGAATAAGTATTTTAGAGTGGGTACAGGATCTCCCAAGAAGGGAACCGAGTCTATGCAGACTTCTAGCAAAAGCAGAATATTCTAAATTTAAGCCAGACAGGTTGAAGTGGGTAACCCTTTAATAGTACTAGGACATTATTAGTAATTTATTTTATACGGTAAGCCATAATTTAATTTTAAAAATCTACTTGAAAATCATGTTTCTTTTCTGACTTGTCAATTGGTTTGTTTCTTCATAGCAGAGCTCTCAAGCAACCTCACTTTGTATTTTGGCAAGCAATGCTCATTCTGGCACAGTCTCACTGTGTGAGTATACTCCAAGTGAATACATATTCCTTTTTAAGCAAAGCCTTGGCTTAGAACAATACATAGCGTGTTGGGCATGTAACCTATGAGGGGAAGTTTCAGTGCCTTTTTAATAAAATCTGGAGTTTCAGGGAGTATGTTGTCTTTACAAAGCCTGGTGTGGGAGGAGGAATTCTCCACAACAACTATGTACTTCGGTAAGAGGTAACAACAATTGGTGGTCCAGCCAAAGGAGGTGCTTCAACCCTTTTCATCCTTCAGTTTCCTGCTCAGTAAATGAGTATAATATATGCTCACTAAATCTGACCAAATAATGGAGGAAATAATTTAATTTACTGTTGAGAGCAAATGCTGTATTTGTTAATGCTATGTAAACTGCTCTTAACATTGTCTAACCCCACCGTTATGAAACTGAGTTAGCAAATACTTACTATCTGCTTTTATACATCTCTATCCATTTTCTAATGGGGAGCTCTAAACTTTACTATTATTGGAAGCAGAAGGAAGAAATAAATAATACACACCAATAAACATCTGTACACACCCCAGAGAAGATGTTTTTGCCTGTGAAACCATTGTGACTAAAATCCTTACATATAGGTGTGACAACAGCAACAAAAATGGAGCAGCTGTAACACAAATATGACCACTTATGTAATACCCCACGTGCCATTAATACATGCCAGCCATATAAACAATCTAACATTACCTCATATTAGTAATCTACATCAGACAAATATTCTGGACCCACTGTTGTGGTGTACTTGAACAGGATGACTCAGAGTTGCCTAATGGAAGCCAAGCAAGTCCTGGAGCAATGCAACTCCCCAATATATTGGATTTCACAGAAACCCCCAGGGGCTAAGTGAATGTCATCTAGGAAGGCGGGAAAAGGTAAGTACTCACTTCCACATATCAATGCAAATAGCTCAAAAAGAAACACAGATGAGTTAGAAAGTTTGGCATCAAGAGAGGCTGTATGTAAAGAGGTGTTTCCAACTCATGGTAGGGCGACAGTAATAAGTAGAATAATTTTTCCAAGACAAACAGATTAGGTCATGAAAGAACTACTTCTAAAACCAGCCATTCTGGCAGGCAGTCCACCCAATGGAGGTGCTTCAGACAAGGAAAGTGCACTTTTCTGGGTAGTCGGTGGAGACAGGTAAGCAATTCCAGAAGAGTGAACCACAGTGCAGAAAATAGCAGCACCTGTGTGCTGGCTACTTCACAGCTCTGAATATGCAGTTTGTTCAGAAGCACTAGTGTGATCCAAAAGGACATATTTTCAAAAAGACTTGGCATCTGTGGTGTTTGAAATATGGTGTTCCCATCAAGTGCTTAAATACCCTTGAAAAATAGGATCTGCAGTGAAAACAGAACTTACAGATATTAAATGATTTTTTACTTTTATTTTACTTTCAGCTTCTATTTAAAAGCATAGGTAGACACTCCAGATACATATTATAGGATCCTTTCTGAACTGACGTGCACTTTGCAAATTCATAGCCAACATAACAGCTTGATGCTAACAGGAACGGGGACATCAACCAAGGAGCATACAGTGGGGTTCAACAAACAAGAGGAATGCAAACTGTCATCACACCCTTCCTGCCAGAGCTGGCTAAAAACTTTCACAGAACCTGCTGCATCAGAAAATTCAGTTTGCTCAGAATCTGTTTCCTGGGAATGCTGTGACTTTCATCAGGTGTTGTCAGCATATTGACCCCACACACAACAAAGCATTTCCTTCTGAATGCTCTGAAAACAGTTCTGAACGAGGCATTGGAAACAATGTTTTGGTAAGGCCATTTTAAGTTTCCTGCCCCTTTAAATCATTGAATTTTAGAACTTCTGCCGCACAACACATTTCAAGTTTGCTTGTGTTCCAAATACTGATGACAAAGGACTCTTTCAGCTTTCAGAAACTGCTGTATGCTCTGAAGCCTGCCTGCTTTTTTCTCAAAAGATTGGTTTACTAATGGAAGAAGGGGACAGCAGCCCATTAACTAAGATGCTAACATGTGGCATTATTCCATTATGCATACTATCTCGGTGCTTTATTGAAGGGAACTTTACACGTGCTAACTTTGCTACTGACAGCAGAAGCCCATGAGGCAAGAAGCAATTTATTAGGAAAAGGGGTTTGCAGGTTTACTCAAACATTGCGCTAAGCAACACTCAAAATCCATTTTGGATGAGGAACCTGTGCTGGCAACATCAGGTCTCTTTTTACTCAATATACACAGTGACCTTTGAGTTTACAGTTCTATTTCAGTAAACATTTTGAATGCATCACTTGAATTACAAAATGTTTTCACTTAAGAGTGTTTCACTTACACCTCAGTATTAAACAAAGAGTAATTCAGAACCCACCTCTGAAATGAATGAGTAAAACAAGAGGTTTAGCTTGGCCACATCCTCCTCTAAACCACTGCTGCCACAACAGCTAAAGAGCATCTCCCTCCTCTCCCCCCACAGCTCCAGCTGGAATTTGATTACCGTGCTCATAAACTCAGAGACATCAACACCTGGGCAGAGAGCCTCATTTGTCGTGGGATCTAGAAACTGCCAGTGCTAAACAGGGGTCTCTGTGCTCTGCAGATCACTACTGAGGACTTCAGACATTTCACCTGGCACACGGCAGCCAAGCTTAGCCTGGCTGACAGCTAGCTTCGTTAGAGAAGAGCAGGAGGTCATCAAGAAACTGTCCCACTGGTCTCCAGCTGCAGTGGGGAATGAACAGGAGTCAGGAAGGAAATCTCAAACCTTGTGATTTCACTAGTATCGTATCTTTTTAAGCATCTTCTTCATCTATCGCTTTCTCTACACACCCCCATGTGGCTAGCATCGTTCACTGCAGGATGGGTTAAACTACTACACGTAACTTCACAGCTGAGACAGTGTGACAGTACATGGTCAGTAATAGAAGCTCCACCTTTGGGAATTTATTCAATGCCCATCCAGAAGTCTCTCTTTGGATGTTCAGTGTCATAGCACCAAGTCTGAGAATACAACAATGCTATCAGGAAGTCAATAACTGGAGCTGCTCAAAGCTGGTGATTTTGTACTTTGTACTAATTCCCTCTGTTTTCCATTCCCTTTTCTTCCCTCTCCCCTCCCCTACTCTCTTCCCCTCTCTTCCTCTCGCCTTTCCCCTTCCCTCTCCCCACTCCCTTACACTTCCCTCCCCTCCTCCTGTCCCCCTTCCTCTTCTCCCTCCCTCTCTTCCTCCCTTGGCTCATGAAATCTGAAAGTTCAGAAAACAGAAGCTGAGAAACACAAATTCCAAGGCAATAAAAATAATTTAAAAAGCCTGAGTACTTAACAAGCTATTGAAATTTCACACTTGCATGACAGTTGGGTAAAATAATTTAGTGCTTTCAGCCATAACTCCTAAATTCAAACCCATCCTGCAGGAGGCTTTGGTGCTGTGAATTCCCCTGCCCTTTAATCCAGTGACACATACCAAATCCTTCTTCAGTTGTCCATGGACAGAGTTAAACTCTCCTGTGCGGTGGATCAGAAAACACCAGCACCAGAGTCCATCTCAGAAATGCTCCAAGGGGAGCTTATTGCCTCTGCTAACTCTGTGTAGGAGTCTGGCTTCTTAATTTAGTCCTCCAGTTTAAAAGTCTAAAAGCCATTTGATGCAAACACTTCCCTTTCTGGACTTTCTTCCCCTTTTCCGTCACTGGATTTAACACGTTGTGACTGGTCACATCTTTAATTCCAAGGACAGAATCTTGTAACACTCCACCTCACAAATTAGGATTTGCTCCGGTGATATCTCGCATTGCCATTTCTAAAAGAAAGCTTCCCATTTCATGGATGATAACTATTCAAATTCAGGCAACATTAAATTGGAAGCATAACTGGGTAGTTTATGGGATGGGCTCTCTTTAATATCTCTACTGAAACCAGCTCAACTGAACAAGTTCTCTTAAATGTGGCAGAACATTTTTGAGTGTAATTTTCTCCAGCTATAGGGAATCTATCTACATGGAGGCTAGAATCTTCTTGTTCCTCTACAGATTTATCTGACTTATATGAATTGCTGCCTGCTTTTGCCCAGAAAAGGTTTTTTGACATTGTTTTGCATTTCCATTTGATTCTATAAATGGAAATTATCCTATATGTTCCCAAAGAGGGGAAAAAAGTCATTTATATTAAAAAAAGCACCTCAGGGAAAACATGAATAATTTATCATTTTACAAAAAGTGTAAGTTTTTCTACAGGGTTATAGGTTGCTGTTGAGCTGAATATTTTAAAGCTGTACCTCTATTTTCTACTACATTGTCTCCTGATGTTTAATACCCCTAGATCTTCCATACTAAAATAAATTACTGTTCTTTGATAACCCACTAAACATTACAACAGATACAAATCTTGTTAGAAAAGGGAAGCTGGAAATATAGTGTTGAGTCACATGGGTTTAGTTTATTCAAAGCCAAAATGTAGAATCATAGAATCATTTAGGCTGGAAAAGACCCTTAAGATCATGAAGTCCAACTGTTAACCTAACACTACCAACTAAACCATGTCCCTGGGCGCCATGTCTACAATTGTTAGTAACTGCACATTTGGAATGGATTATTGTCGTGGTTTAACCTCAGTCGGCAACTGAGCACCACACAGCCGCTCGCTCACTCCCCCTGCCCCGGTGAGATGGGGGAGAGAATTGGAAGAGCACAAGTGAGAAAAACTCGTGGGTTGAGATAAAAACAGTTTAATAATTGAAATAAAATAATAATAATAATAATGTAATAATAATACATAAAGCAAGTGATGCACAGTGCAATTGCTCACCACCCGCCAACCGATGCCCAGCCAGTCCCCGAGCAGCGGCCCCCCCAGCCAGCTTCCCCCAGTTTATGTACTGAGCATGACGTCACATGGTGTGGAGTGTCCCTTTGGCCAGTTTGGGTCAGCTGTCCTGGCTGTGCCCCCTCCCAGCTTCTTGTGCCCCTCCAGCCTTCTCAGTCGGTAGAGCATGGGAAGCTGAAAAGTCCTTGACTAGCGTAAGCACTACCTAGCAACAACTAAAACATGGGTGTGTTATCAACATTGTTCTCACCCTAAATCCAAAACACAGCACTGTACCAGCCACTAGGAAGGAAATTAACTCTATCCCTGCCAAAACCAGTACAATTATTCAGATTACTTCTAAAGATATTTATAGTCAACCTGTTGCAGAGCACATGAGGTGGGGAAAAAGCTGTTTGATACGGTGCTTTGGATACTATCTAGCAAAATACTACATTAAAAAAACAAATAACCTGTATATGCAACAGAGAATACATTTTATTTTTTTAATTAACTATATGACAAATGTGAAGATATGCACTATGAATATTGCCTGGCAGTTTGGCGCACACCATAAAATAATGGAATTTAGGATTCCATAACAACATAAGTGTCTAACACTGAAAATCTAATACTTCAAATCCCCAGTTCAGATACGAGTGAATGCTGAAAGAAGGTACGGAAATACTTCAGCTAATACTATGCTGTAATAGCCAGTGTAATAATATTATCTGCAGGGCTGCAGCTTTTAAAAAGAATCAAAAATCTCTTTACTAAATTTCCTGGTTTCATGTTAGAAATGCTTTTCCAAGCATTGAAGCAAAGCGATCATTAAAATACAGTTTAAAACACAGAGCGCTGGCATATTCATATCACAGTTTAGAGGAGTAAAGATTGGTGATTAAACATAAAAAGGGTAATGCCAGTATATTAAAAAATAGTCATCTGCAGCATTTAGCAGGGATTGATATCCCGTTTTTATGGGGAAGAATATAAATGAGTAAACAACAAACACTTCAGTGACTGTAACCAATCACTAATCTGATTTTTGTTCTCAACTGAGGGAAATTTTACAATACATTGTAATATTGTTCTCAGCTGCTCAGTGATTATTCAGAGGGAAAAAGACTATGTGCAACTACTCCAGATTTATAAGAAGATGCTAGCTATAAGAGATATCTATTATATCAACAATTTTCAGAGCTGCGATCGGTGTACCAAGACTTTTTTATCATACAAGTGTATAATTCTGCTCTATATGCAACACTTTTCTTCATCCAAATAAATGTTGGAGCAGACTTTTCTCTTTACCCTTTTTTTTCTTTAATGCATTCTGACTGCCCAGGGTAAATGAAAGAGTACAAAATTGGATTCATTAGGATGAGACCTTCCAATCAACTCACCAGGTCTGGCTAGGAGAAAGTTCCATAGCATAAAATGTTTCATGTGTCAGAAATTAGCCTGTTTCACATTTGAAAGAAATCCAGAGTTTTAGATTATTTCTAAAGCCAATTAATCAGAAAGAGGCAGGCACAGCTGCAAGGTTTTGCATTGTTGATACAATCATGGGTTTAAATTGAAATGTGAATATGTTCAGACTATGATTCAAGAAATAAATGAGGCAGCTTACACATCCCAACAGTTAAAACACATTCTCAACAGCAGAAATTCTCTAAGTCGTCCCCCCCACTGTTACGTTTAGATAAAGGGATCATTATCAAGATTACAGTAACACTTTGCCATGCTTTCATGATGCCAGAAAATTATTAGATGAGGAATGATCAATGTGCTAATGAGAATAAATTAAATAAGTGGGAAAGGTGGGTTTATTTCACAAAGGTCTAGAGGTTTTATGGCAAAATGTGCTACCTTCATTGAGTCATTCTCCTGTAACCCACATGGTTACCAAAACAAAGCGCTTACAGTATCATTAGTGCACAATGACTGTTCAACCTGGTTACTGCTTCTACTATGACACAGAGCATCAGTAAAGCAAAATCTGACAAAGAAGGTAATACGGAAAGGCTGGGAAGAAAAACTGTTAGCATGCTGTGAAGAAGTGCTGCGAAATGGTGAATATCTGTAGCTGAAAGTGTGTAGGACTATGTGAAGACAATATATCTGGCAAAAGAGGAAAAATATTCTTATTTATGAATAAAACATCACCTGAATTAGTAAAAAAATTATACATAGGAGAAATTAGAATACTTTGGATTCAGAAACATAATTTATAAAAACGTCAGTTTATAAAAAGGATGGGTATTTATAAGCCTTTTAAAGCATCACTACAAGGAGTCTAAAGAGAACTTAATCTATATTTATATACCAAAATAAATGAAATCTTTGCATTATTGTTTTCCTTCAAGGTTAAGTTTTAAACAAATGTGGAAAAGTAGGTGCTATAAATTTATCAAAAGAAAACTCCAAATAAAACAAGAAAAACACACACCCTTTTTAAAAACCTTGATGCTGTCCATAATTAGCAAACGTTTCAAGGGCAGATTCGTGTTTCTAACAATTATAGTAACAAATTACTATTCCTATTTCTCTTCCTTTTGCAGTATCCAGAACGTAAGATTTGTTCACCTCCCAGTGTTGGGTCAATAGCCGTTAGTGTTAGTGGGCATGCAACACAGGAACTGACGGAAAAGACAGGAAAGTATGTCTATGGCACAGGTCCTTTTGGCATAGGCCAAGCAGCAGACTGACCTTGCAGGAAGGACCACGCTTCCACAGCTGCACACAGTCCCTTGGGCTACTGGTGTGCCACATGACACCTAACTCTGTCCTTTTCTAGTACTTCTTAGTGTCCAGTGCAACCTGTGTTTTATCTCATCTGCTTATTCAATGACTCAGTATTAGTTTAGAGATTTTGTACCAGCTCATAACTCATTTCAATTAGTGTCGGCCTTTTCACTGTTTGTCAGCTGTCCAGTCGCAAACCAGCTTCTCCTCACCCCATTTTTTTCTTTCAGCTGTTTTTTCATAGAAGAGAGATGTTCTGATCATCCTTAATTCTCACTGCTTTACACCACTGTCCATAAATAGCAATCTCTCCAGGGCAAACACTTTGGGCCATAGCTCTAGTGGATATAAATCTCCATGCTTCTATTGACTTGAGTGTAACTACGGAGATTTACATCTGCTCAGAGTGTGTGTATGTGAATTTCAGTGCTCTTTAAATACCATCTAAGAGCACAGATCGGTATCCATTTAAATTTCTGGCAACAGTTAATTGGTGAGGAATGAAGTTTTAAACAGGTATCTGCTTTACTAGAAGTAAAACAAGTTGTTTGAAATATCTATGTTCAATTCTCAGCTAAGCTGAGATGTAAATGCCATCAAAAGACTTTTATGATGAGGGAGAATTTTCACATAAAAAATATATGCTTTACACAGCACATTAGCCATATAATATCAAAGAAATGGCACACATTAATATATTATGCTGATATCCCTTAATTTTTGGTTTGAAATAGATTAAAATATGCAAAATGCATTAAATATGACTGATAAATGATATTTTTTCTAACAGAGAATTCTTATCCCAATCAAAAAAAACCCAGCAATTAATTTTTACGGCATATCTGCTTTTGGTGAATATCACAGATACTGGAATTGCAGTCAGCTGTCAACCACACCTGGAGGAGGCTAGAATTTTTTTTTGCTTCAGACTGAGACACAGAAGAACCTGAATTCTTTGGATGGCAGTGTAGATGTGTCAGTTTAAGCAACCTGCAATTCAGCTATCCAGCCTCTACAGGGCTGCTTGAGGAGCACAGAGGAGTGAAGAAGTAATATTAAAATAGGCTTGTCTGTAATTTGAGAGGTGCAAAATAAAACATTGAGACTAGCTTGCTTATATATCAATCCATCTCCTATCAGATTATATACTTAAAAGGGCCGCATAGATCTGGGGGAAACAACCAACCAACCAAAAAGACAAATCACCATATTACCTAGCTAAATTTGAGATGTAGAGCTATAAACAGTAAAAGAAATAGAGAAAGGTTGTTTAAATGGCAAGAACTAAGGAAGAGAAGGTTCTTTGCATGAGTAATGATAAAATAGTTAATAAGACAGACGCACAGATGTCACAGAAAATCAATGAAAATGGAACTGTAATTTCCATGGTGAGTCTTCTGCACTACAGGGAGGATCTTTGTTCCACTGAAGTCTTGCTTCAGTGCCTCCAGCACTGAAACTTAAAATACTATAAATTGAATCTATTCAGTTTGCCTTTTCATTTTGAGCCTTTAGCTTAAGCTGTCTTTAAGGACCTGTTTCTCCTTGGAAACACTGAGGTTTCCCAATGGCCTGCATGGCTGATCCAAAGCATTTAGAAGTAGGTACCCTTGAATATTATTGTCTTATATATAATTATCCTATATTGAGTGTTATATTTTAACTGACATAATTGTCCTGTGGGAATTTATGTTACTAGGACTGCCTTTCCTGCATGATTATATCAGTTTATGCCAAGAGGCATTTCTATGAATTCAGGAAGAAAGGAGAACTGCTGTTCAAGACAGGCCCATCGCTTTAGAGCCACCTGCCAAGAGCCAAAGACAGAAATATTGGCTGCCATTTCGTGCTCACTCATAAAACACTCCTGCTCAACAAGAACTGGAAAAGCTTCAGAAAAACAAAGGAGAACAAACAACTTACAAGGCATCTGTCTTGGGAAAAAGCATTTTAAATAGGTGCTGAAAAATCAGACTGAGGTCATGTAAAACAAGCCCTCTTCTTTAGATATTATTGTGAGCTAAAAAGACTTAAAATAGGTATGTAAACCAGTGCTTTAAAATAAGCATGAATTTGCAGATTCAAAAACATTTTTTTCCTAATGTTTCATTGAAATAAGGCATTCCATAAAGCCATATAAATTTCAATAGACTCTGTTGTGGCAGTTTGGTAAAACCTGCTCTTGTGGATTAACCCCCATAGCAGCCTGGCCCCACACAGACGCTCATTCACTCCCCCGTGGTGGGATGGGGGAGAGAATCAGAAGGGCAAAAGTGGGAAAACTCATGGTTTGAGATAAAGACGGTTTAATAGGTAAAGCAAAAGCTGCACACACAAGCAAAGCAAAATAAGGAATTCCTTCACTAATTCCTGTCAGCAGGCATCTCCAGGAAAGCAGGGCTCCATCACGTGTAGCAGTTTCTTGGGAAGACAAACACCGTAACTCTGAACATCCCCCCTTCCTTCTTTTTCCCCCAACTTTTATTGCTGAGCATGACATCATATGTTGTGGGATATCCCTTTGGTCAGTTGGGGTCAGCTGTCCCAGCTGTGTCCCCTCTCAACTTCTTGTGCACCCCCAGCCTACTCACTGGCTGGGCAGAGTGAGACACAGAGAAGGCCTTGACACTGTGTAAGCACTGCTCAGCAATAGCTAAAACATCGGTGTGTTATCAAGACTGTTTTGGTCACAAATCCAAAACATAGCACTGTATGAGCTACTGTGAAGGAAGTTAACTCTATCCCAGCCAAAACCAGTAAACCTGCATAGACTGTCTAGGAAGCATAAGCACATTTGTAAACCCAACCATTTCAATGCAACAACAGACGCTGCAACCTTGGAAATATTGTGGATTTTTTCCAGCATTAAATAAAGTTCACATCCTCAAAAGGTTTTCATGAAAACAGAATTGCTACTTTTGAGCCAGCTGTGTTTCAAATCCCATGCTTTTGGATACTTTGCTCCACTTGCTAATGAAATTACTGGGTTTTTAAACAATCTTTTCTGTTACAAAAAGCTCCAGAGAATCTATAGGTACCCAAAGTCTGTGAAAGGCTCGTAGGGACATGGTTTAGTGAGCGTGGTGGTGTTGGGTTGACAGTTGGACTCGATGATCTTAGAGGTCTTTTCCAACCTTAATGATTCTATGAAATAAAAAGGACAGGAATAGTCAGGAATGTATAGAAAATTAGGCCTGTCCTGCCATGAGGCAAAAAAAGTCTAGAGTCATAAGAACTGGAAAAACAACTTCGAAAAGAACAGGAAAGGGACCAAGGTGAAATTAGCCTTAAAGGTAGGAGAGTGAGGTACTTGAAATAGGACCTGCAGAGCTTAAAAAGTAAATAACCAGAAAACCTCTACAACATAAATATCAGAACTGCCCAAATGCACAGTAGAAATTGGTATAAGCTACCACAAAAAATTCAGGCAACTTAAAGACTTGCAACCCTTCCAAGCTAATTGGAGAGAAAAGATGGGCTTGAAGGACTTACTGACATATGAAGTCTTTTGACCTTTGTATGTAAGGCTGGTGAGATCCCACCGGCAGTGCTGGCACTGCCTGTTCTCAGCACCTTGTCCCCCTGTCACACCCCTCATGTCAGCCAGTGACCACCACGCTGCTGTGAAACAGCTGTTAGAAATTTTTAAAGGTATCTTTCAACTGTTGAGCAGCGTGCTATGGGAATGGACTGATGCTGCATGTGGAATTAAATCCTGAGAAACTATTTTTGGGCTCAGAAATACCATGGCAATTACTAGCTTGAACTACTCTTTATGCCACACAAAGAACCTCTCTATTGACATTATGAACTTTCAGAAAATAGTCCATTAGTTCTTCAGTTCCTGATGAATGTTTTTTCTCACAGAGCCATCTGTCTTAATAGCTCTAATTGACTTAATCTGAACTACACTTTACCATTGGTGAAAATACAATGTGTTTTGTTAATACAAAGCAAAGCTGATCAAAACTGAGGTTCTTTTGTCAGTTTATGCTTATTCTTTTTGTTTGTATTTAACACCCCATATAATTACAACAGATTCAATAGCCATACAAAACTCAGATTTCCACCACAGATTCATTTAAATGTGTGCTAAGAATTACACAGTATTATTCACTGCAGGCTTGAATTTAACACATGCTGCATAAAACCTCCTCTCCCTCCTTCTTGTTTCTCCTCCTCTGTTTTTGGTTATTCTTCATCTAAAGGAGCAGAACCATAACTAAGATTGTATTTGCTGAGTCTGCCTTAAGAGAAAACTTCTTCAATAGGAGCAAGCAAGTATGAAACGTCATGTATTAAACATATCGAACTGGAGGGCAAGAGTCTCAGTGTTGCAGGCTTCCATGGTCATGACTTCTGGTACAGAGAAGTCCCCTTTCATACCACCAGAGAGACACAGCCCCATTGCTGGATGAACAAAGAACCAGAGTCTATATAAACAATATACTCAAGGAATTGCCTTAAACTGCATTTGGACTAGTGGAACTGGTATCACCTATCTCCTTTGCAAAAAAAAAAAAAAAAAAAAAAGGACTATCATTACAATGTAGTGATATGGCAATATCTAAATATAACATGCATTGGACAAGCAAATTAACATGGCACAAGTCACTGTAATTCTGATGTTTTCCAACTTTTCATTGACCTAGTAGCAAAAGGGAGATTTCTCAGTACAGATTATTGGATGCTGTTTACATTAATGACAGGGGGTTTGTGTGCTTTCCAAGAAAAAATACAAAATTTGGATAGTGACAAGTCCCGACATCTTTCACTTGCTTGTGTTTAAATCTGATTATGCATGCAGCATGTAAAATTCAGCTGATAACAAAAGGATGCTGCTCAGTAACTGGGAGCAGGAGAATGCTCTCCCAGATGAAGAAAAACAGGGTGTTGAGTTCATATCCCAGACCTAAAGAACCCTCTCCGTACCTGGGAAGGAGTACATCCCCCATATCACTCTCATTCCCGCTAAACAGTCTCTGGAACATCCCAGTAGATGTACGTTACGATCACTACTACAATTCCTGCCCTAAGCTTATTTCTGTGTCCGTCTTACATAGGAGGCCCATTAAAATTTTCCCACCCCAGCTATACTCATGTGGAGTGTCACGACACAAACAGAAGCTGTCTGCCTGGCCCAAAAGTCCTCTTCCTGTCTTAACAATGGAGGTAATTCTCAAAGGAAATAAATGCACAAGAAACTAATAGCCTGCACAGTCACCAGCTGCCATTACAAACACATACACACTAAACAGATGCCGAGTCCCTGCTCATAGCAGTAATTTGACAACCTAAAATGATCTTGTTTTTCTGAGATCTAACTTTTTACAGCATGTAAAATATCCTTCTTCCTCCCATCCTGGACACCAACACGCACACCAACACATGCAATTCTCCTGTCCTCAATTCCAAAAGAGATGTGTGCATTGCCTGATCTTCCACTAGTTCACATTTCTGTTTGCATCAACATCACTACGACCATGCAAACTCATTTTTAGCTTATCCACTAAAATACTGAAGTTGACTGCAGGAAATATTTGTGACTGGGTCCCACATAGAACACCAACCCAGCTTCACACTGTTCAGTCAATTACACATATACACAACCTGTAAGACAGAAGAACATTTCCAAATTTGAAAAGAGTCTTAAGTTGGGATATGCCCCCAGATATGCCTCTGCAACCCACTTCTGCCCTTCACAGTTGTCATTGGTATTCACAAAATTCGTCAGGCCTTCTTTAGCACCTATAAGATAATGACTTCAGAAAAAAGGTGAAGCTGTGGCATGACACCAATGACATAGGAAGTTTCCTATGAGTCCATGGTCCCACCTAATTTCTCCACTATTTCCTCAATTTGTGTTACTTAAAAAAAGCTGATTATGGCTTCATTTTTTTGTTTGCTAAGTCCTCACTAACTCAGTTTGAATCATCCACTTTACTCCTGATTTACTCACGTGCAACTGGAGCAGAATTTTCCCATGTGTACCTTTGACTTCCTGACAAATTCAAAACAAAATAAAAACAAAAAATCCACATGATCATGAAAGCTTAAGCAGATAGAGGATATGCTAATTTAAACAGGATCTTCGGGTTGCAGCTAAAGGCAACTTTCACAAATGCAACCACAGCATTCCTG
>NW_008824652.1:285812-292659 GCF_000699105.1 Pygoscelis adeliae
ACAGTGCCAGTTCATATCCAGTTCCTAATGTGAATTTGAAGATGACAGTCCTATAGTGGGGCTGCTCCTCGTTAGCTGTAACAATCTCTGTAGTATGTTCATCATTCAGCAGATAACAAATACAAACTCAGCTGCCCAGGTCACTGCACAGGGAGTTTAGTCAAGCAACATTTTTTAAAAGGGCTGGCTCAGAAAAAAACATGTGCTATTCTAAAACCATATGTGAAAACATTAAAAAGAGGATAGAGCCTGACAGAAGGGGCAAGAACTATTTAAGCAGAAGACATGTGGGAAAGAAAACAGTATTTTCTTGTTCCCCTTAAAATGGGTGTCCGAGATGTCAGAAGAGCACTTTACATGGAGATGGGGAAATCCCTGCAAAAGTCCTCCAGCACCCCACACTATGATGTGCGGAGGAGGTCAGAAACCTCACTTCAAGATGTGTGAGCAACACGTGGTAACACGTTTAGCACAGCAAGGAAGAACCCTATTCTCCTTGACGCTGAAGCTGCCCAAACCCCAGGCTGCTGTTTTAAAGAAAGCAGAGTGCTGAAGTGAGTAAACATTAATTTCTCCAGATTCTGCAAAATGATAATATAACACAAATTCCTGAGCTCCTGCAATAAAGTAACATGCACCTGCAGTGCCATTTTTAACCTGTATTTGCTGAATAGAAAGCACTACAAATAAAAATAGCATTCAGAGATGCATTGCTACAGGAGGTATTTAATTTTTGTGACACCTGATGGTGCCTTTAACACTACTCATGTCCATGAAGCGTACATAAAAGGGAACTGTTGTAAAGTAGATTCATGGTAGCCTGACTTCAATCAGCTTGGAATGAAAAATTGGAGCATCATTAAATGCAAATAACTCTCATAACATGTACTCTTAGATGTAAAATAAAAACTACAAGCTTCCGTACAGTGCGAAGTAATTATACTGCAGCCTTCTTTTGCTTAAAGTTGTTGCTACACCTGACATTCTTAAAACTACCTTGACTCTCCTTTCCTCCTAGCAAGAAAGATTTCCCTCTCACCCTCTTATTTTTCATGACTTCGTCAGAAGTACT
The DNA here is from genome assembly GCF_000699105.1 of Pygoscelis adeliae. Lineage (NCBI taxonomy): Eukaryota > Metazoa > Chordata > Aves > Sphenisciformes > Spheniscidae > Pygoscelis > Pygoscelis adeliae. The sequence goes on from NW_008824652.1 coordinate 286,885, forward strand.
GCTCTGCTGCCAGTTTGTTTAGACTTGAGCCACATAATTATCTTTTTTCTCATAGCCACTGAGACTTTATTATGCCAGGAACAGAGATGAGCAGCCTTTAGGCTAGCTTAAGTGATCCTGACCTGTTTTTTGTAAGCACTCTGACACCAACACATACAATATTTAAAAGTGTTTTCATTCCTCCTCTTTTCCAGCTGTGTGACAGCTCTGCATATAAAACCCTGTCCTGTGCACACACTGCACTCACTTCCTGAAAATAAAGGACACACAAGAGCTTCTTCTTGTCCGAGCTGCTGGAAGCTCTTGGTCTTGTAACTGTGCACATCTTTGAACGACTCAGAGCAAACATCTTCCCACAGTAATTTTACATAAAATGATATAATCATAAAATCCATCAGTTGAATGAGGATATTTTGACTTATCTATTGCAAAGGTCATAAATGGGGATTTTAATGATGTGAAGTATAATATTTGGGCTTACAAGCATCAAAAGGTGCCTTTAATTGTTTAGGTATTTATGAAGTATCTAGCACCACTTACTGGAAATGCTTTAATTTATAGGCTGATATAAAATCCAGCTGCCTAACGAGGTTACAACAACAGCTATTCTGCCAGAGATACTATTGCTGTTGTGCCCTCTCTGCAGGTTCAGCTGTAGTGTTTGCAGTCTGTTATTTCATCTCTTCTCCTGATGGAAAATCAGAGCTAAATGCTGACCCTATCTTCACACCCCTTCTCTTGAATCTGCATGGTGCCAAAGTTAACTAGAAAAAAGGCAGGTAATGTACCAAGAAGAGACTATCTCCCATTGCAAGGTATTCAAACTTGTCACATCCCAAACCACCAGGAAGACAGAAGTGAAGGGCACTTATTTGGGCCACCAGTTTCAGTTCTTCTAAACCACAGGTAACAGTGCAGAAGGTCTCACAGGACATCTTCTACAAACTATGCTCTATCAATGGCTGATAGGAAATTTGAGACTCTGGAGGGTTCACCTTGGCGAAAGGCCAAACTCCCATCCAGCGCTGCCAGTCACCCCTCAGCAGGACAGGGGAAAAACAGGGTGAAAAAGCCTGTGGGTCCAGCTAAAGGCAGGCCAGTTGCTGTTGCAGGCAAGTCAAACTCGACTTGGTGAAAATCATCGTCATTTACTGCCAGTTAAAATCGATTCGGGTAGTAAGAAACAAAGACAAACCCCAAACCAGCACCATCCCCCCCCAGAGCCTCCCCAAGGCCCAACTTCCCCCACCTCCCTCCAGGCCCCCCTACACCCAGAGCACCGCAGGGGACGGGCTACGCTCAGCACTTACCAGTTTCTACAGCTGATCCTTCCCCTTCACGCTCTCCCCTGCCCCCAGCGTGGGCTCTCCGCAGGTGACGGGGCAGATCTGCTGCAGTCCCGGGCACTGCTCAGCACCGCCTGCCCCTCCTTGCTCTTCCTCCTCCTGTCCCTTGCTCTTTTTTCCTCACTCCTCTGCTCCTCTGGTGTTTTTGCCCTTTCTTCCATGCGTTTTGGCAGCTGCACCCACAGCTGAGGGACTGGGCTGGGCTCGGCTGTTGGTCCTTGGAGTAGCTGGAGGCGCCTGGAACCAGCTGGTAGGATAGCTTAAGTAATCCTGACCTGTTCTTTGTAAGCACTCTGACACCAACACATACAATATTCAAACATGATTTCATTCCTCCTCTCCCCGGCTGGCCCCCGGCTGCCTCCCCCAGAGCTCCCCCCAGCCATTCAATATGGGCACCAGCACCATGGGGAAAAGCCAGAAACCGTTGGGTGTGAGGGGAGGGCAGAGGTGGAGGTGAAGAGCAGCTTCTCGCAGCTCTGTGCTTACGTGTGGAGTAGAGAAAGAGTGAATTCACCAGCCAGCGACCAGCCAGCCCCCCGCAGCTGTCACCGCCACCTCTCCAGAGAGTATGTCTGCTGGACGGCATGACAGGACGGGTGAGGAGTCTGGCGGTATCCCGGCCTGTACGCAGGTCAGCCAGAAGCAGTAAGACGCAGCTGGATCACAACGCAGACCTGCAAAGTACAGCACAAACTGCGGCAAACATTTTCAAAAGCACCTTTGGCATCTTGAAGCCCGTCCTCTCTGAAACACCACCCTCACTAAATGTATCGTTCCAGAAAATAAGTCACAACTTTCCTACGAATTCGAACGTGTGTGGGCAGCCAGATCAGGACAGGAGCCTGGTGAGCCCATCAGCTTTTGGAGGCAAGTGGAGTCACATCTGGGACTTGCCGCCTACCAACGCTGCCCTGGACATCCAGTAGAAACCAAGGACACTTTCAGAAGCCTAATGAAAATTCAGCAATTAGAATTATTATTACCAAAAAAACCCCAAATCAACTGCTTTTTATATACATGAGATAATGGCAAATATGCAAAACATCTACAGGGAGCGGGAAGAAATACCTCCGAGAAATAGTGTCTGAGAAGAATTCTCCAGTGGACAGGGACTTTGCCCAAGTGTTGAAGACCTCTTCTTACCTCCTTCTCTGTGAATAATATACCAAGGCACTAACAAATCAGCCCTGGAGAATTTTGTTGGGACGATACAAGGAGTAACCACCCATAGCTGTACACCTGACCTTTTGCCTGACTCCTGCAGGTATCTATGGTACAGCCACATCTTCTCTTTGCTGATCCTACTGAGCAACCAGCAACCTCTCCGGTCAGTTCCTCCTCATTATGGGGACTGACAGTCTTTCTCTGCTGGAAGGTGAGACTCTTGCGTGATTGGAGCCCTGCAGACTACTTTGATAGGACTTCCCCATTCATCTCTGGCAAATCTGAACCCAACTTCCTGGACAGAGCAGTTCAGAAGTCATCACTGTAGGAAGGAAAATCAACACTATGAATCATGCCAACATGTGGTGACACCAAAAGGGTGGCATTCTGGAAAACATCACCGCTTCCTGTTCAAGCTGAAGAAATGTCGCATGCCTAGCAGGTCATCCAGTTGTCTTCTGAGTGCTTCTTTGGTGAGGTCTGTGAGGGCTTGGTGATTCCTGGTTTGTTGAGGGAGCAGAGGAAGCGTACCAGAGATTCGGGATGCTCCTATCAACTCCTCCATGCTCTCCACAGGAATTCCTTTTCTACTGAGTAAATCTGAGCCATAATTTAGACTCTAGCTCAAAAATTAAGCCTCCATCCTTAAAATTCATCTGTCATTGCAGGAAATAAGAACTCAGGAGGATTTTATCTGCAGAATGCATAAAATGCAGAGAGCTAAAGCAGTAAAAGGCTCCTTCTAGCTGGCTGAGGATCTGCAGAGTGACAGTATGCACTGTCATTACAGTGACAATCTGTAAAAGGTATTGACAAACTGCAAAATGATTATGTAGTATTAAAACCATTCAGATGCTAAATTCATGTCACTTGCTAAAGAGCAGAGACTGGGAGAAAAGAGAAGAAACAAGGCCCAGCAAAAGACCCCTCTTTCCCCTTGACTCGACATGAAGGAAGAATTTTATTGTACTGAAGACCAAACTCTATTTTAAATTCAGCTACCAAGTCTGGGGCAGGCAATAGTCTCAATAAAATTTGGGGGCGGAAAGATTTTGCCATTTGGGGATGCTGAGTGGTCCTGCAGCTACTGGCTGTTTGGAGAGGAACAGAAAAGAGAGAGGAACAAAAATGAGTAAGGGGAACATCCAGAAATCCTGGAATCAAGGACAGTAAAAACAGGTAATTTGGGGGTTTTTTTCAGTACCATAATGCAAGAGGAGAAAAATAGTGAATGACTGAGGATTTAAGACAGGGGAATAACTTAGATTGACTGGCTTAGATTGACTAAATCAGAATGGCTGGGGATGGGAGTCAGCTATTCAGGCAGATTAACAGGATAAAAAATGTCTTACTTTAGAGAAAATGGAACAGAATGAATGAAATGGACGAGAACAGACATATTTCCCTGTTACTTAAATGCTTCCAGCTCCCTTCAGCCTCTTTCTAGCATATTCTGTCCAAGCAAAATGTCTATGTCACAATTGCACGGCCAGCAACAACAGCATTCCCCTGCCTCCCCACAATCCTCCAATTCCCAGCAAATAGTGCTTTGTGTTGTGTGCAACAATTGAGATGTTTTCTTTTTCAGTCTCCTATGACTGTAGTAATATCCCTGAAAATTCATGCACAGATACATGTTAATTTCACATAACAATATCCATTTATTTTAAGTGCCACAAAGCTCATTTGTGTTGTGAAATTGAGAGTTTCCAAGTCAAACAGTATGCTGCAGAGATTAGAGTTCTTTTTCATTTGGCAAAAAGTCCACTTTTCAGAAAGAAAGTTTCTGGGAGATTTTGTTCTAAGTTTTATTTTATTTTTATATCCAAACACATAGCAACCATCTCTTTGCTCTTAATTTTGCTGCATTTTTTTATGTTGTCTTCTCACCCTATTTTCCCATCAAGAAACCTTGGTCATTACTGTGTTTGGATTATTTCTGAAACTGGAGGAAATTTTTGTTAGCAAATACCACTTAATTTTTACCTTCCCTTCCCCTGTTTTTCCCCCTTTCCTTGCTCAACTATGCTACACTCTGTCTTACTCCATCCTGGGCTGTCAAAGCTATTTCATACTGTTGCTGTTCACTACAGGAACACCTCCTACAGCAGCAAACTAGGGAATGTTGCTTTTCTAAAGACAGGTAATGAACCTGGCTCCAAAGAGATATGCCTGTCCCTCTTCCAATATTTAGAGGTTTGTCAGGGGGAGAAAAAGCTGGTCAGCTGGGAACCTGTATTCTGAAATTATTTAGTAAGCACAGTAATGCAACGGGGGAAAGGAATTTAAAAATAAAGCTGACTGACTATTCAATTATTAATCCTATTCATAAAGAATTTAGCCTCTGCTTTGTTTAGCAAATAGTTTGCAAACTTGTCCATTCCTCCCCTATGCAACGTGTTTGCTGTTTGAATGGTCTGAAAAATGTTTTTCAGATAGAATGCTTACCTATGCTTTTTTCCGTCATCATTTGCTTTTGGTGTAGCATGGTGCATACACTTGGTTCAGGCAGCAGTGGTGACCTCATGCCTGGAAAATTTTAAATGGAAAGATATTGATGGGGTCAGAGGGAATACACACAAAAATTTATCAGGACCTTTTTTTGCAAATTATCAGTCATGATAAAAAATACCAGCCTACTGAATTCCCACGCGTTTTTCACAAGTACTAAGCAGTGATTTGTATACTTCTCAATAATACATACTGGGTTTCAGATCTTCCTGTGACTCCACTCCTATGGACTCACAGAGTTGGAAGAGACAAGGGGAAGTTTCTAGCCCAACCTCCAGCTCACACCTGTCAGCACTGAATTCCGACTGAGACCTCAGCATCAGGCAACATCCAGTCATGTCTTGAAAACCTCCCAGAACAGAGATCTCACAGCCTCCCTGGGCCCCTGCTCCTCTGCCAGACTGACCACACGGTGGTTGTTTTTTGCTTTTTTCAAATCAGAATCTCCCCTCTTTCGGATTATAACCATTGCCGCTTAGCACAAATCAAACCCAATCAGATTTCATAAGCATCAGGTGTGTAAAACTCAAGAAGAGAATTCACTACTTAATGGGCTTTATTAAAGCTTTGGTTGGCCATTCCACAGAGCTTTAATCCTTATCTCATCTCTAGGTATTCCTAAGGGACTTGGGACTCTTGAAAAGTCTGGTTTGAGTTTTTGTTCTTTACAGGTGGCATTTAGGACACTAGATCATGGAAGCCTTACTTAAGACTATTTAGATATGGGATGCATGCAAATTCTCTCCTCTCC
>NW_008824652.1:295651-297463 GCF_000699105.1 Pygoscelis adeliae
TTTTTATGTGGGGTGAGCTGTCTTCCCCCCCCCCCCCCCCCCGCCCCATTCTGGCAGTTTTAAGAAGCTAACTTTATAAATAATAACCTTGTTCTTTGTTTTACCATGGACTTTTGGCTTTTTCTTATTTGGCTTGTTGGGGAATTGTTATGGTACCCCTCGAGAGAAAGTGCAAGCAAATCACTTGTGTGACGCAATTAATTTCATTGCAAAGTTTTGATGAACTGATGCATTAAACTTTTGTGAAGTTATTTGCTTCTTTCATAAAAGGGATTTTTTTTTTTTATTTTATCTTCACGTTTTTTTACAGAAACTTTTTACAGGACTTGAAAACTTAACGATGCTTTCCTTGCATCCCATGGACATGGGAATTTGCCACCTATCAGGAAATACTTTTTTATGAACTTCAGAATAGTTTTTATTTCACCATTCCTTGTGATGACTTCCTGAAAGTAAGTCCTGTTGACCAAGCTGCAAACCAGTAAATGGCTATGTCCCAAAAGGCATTACATCTTCCAGGTACCCCTCTTCCTTCCTAGAGGAGGCAGAGTTTCTGTAGGTCAGGATGTCATAAGCAAAGGGTTAGTGCAGCGCTATACTGTAGCGTCACTTCCTAACCCAATTGCCCGTAAGTGACCAAAATTAGCATTGAACCACTTAAGAATAGCCCTGTGTTGCATCAAGTTTTGACATGTGTAATTTGATCTTGCATTAATGACAACAGTAATTAATGTAACATAATTCTTGTCAGGAAAGGAGCATCACTGTGGTTTTTCTTGAGTTGAGCAAGGATCTTGTCCTACAGAGCAGAATTGTAAGCAAGTTGGGGGACAAAAAAGAGGGTTAGATGAATGCAAAACTGGGAGAAAACATGCCCTCAGAGTTCATAGATCAATGAAACAATCTATCAAGTGAAATTCCACAGAACTCTCTCATTCAGTATTTGCATTAGTGACTCTGACTGTGGACCCATATTAAATTTGCAGGAGGAGCTAAGCTAGAAAGTCTCAGTAACATCAGAAAATAAGAATAACAATTCAAAAAGCTTCTGATTAAGTGGGACAAAACAGTGCTGAATGCAAAAGAAACAGTTTGATAAAGACAAGGGTGAAGTTCTTTGTGTGGGTAGAGGTAAACAACTGCATAAATTAATTTAGGGAATCATTGACTAGTCAACAGCTCTATAAAAAGGGATCGAGCAACAGATTTAACTGGTCTGAGGATGCATCAGCAATGCCCTGCTGCTCCGAAACAAGGAAGTGACATAGTGGGTGACACAACAAGAGTGTCACACCCAAAGCAGAGAAGACTTTACCTTGAAGCCTTGGAGTCCAGAAAGGAGAGGAAAAAAATACAACCCAAAACCTGAAGACCTAGGAAAGGTACTTATTCCATAAAAACAGAAAAAATCAGGATCGTTTAGTCTAGAGAAGAGAGAACCTTAAAGCACAGAAAAGCTGCTCCAGAGATGTGGACAGTAAGCAATGTTCTTATAGTGCTGCCTACTGATGTAGGCGAGACGTTAAGAAAATCTTTCTAACTGAAAGGAAAGAGAAGCATTGGAAGAGTCTGCCAAAAGATGAACTCTTACAGTGAAAACTGCACCAGTTAAAGGTTTAAAGGGCATGTTTTACAAATAGCCTCTAGAAATGACAACTGCATAATTGATCCTGCCTGGAGGAAGCAGACCAGACTAATAATTTTTTGAAAGGCTCCCAGCTTTCTCTTTTCTATTTCTCTGATAGTTTGGCTTGCAGCAAAGAGAGAGGTTAATTGGGTTTTTGTGCGTTGGTTTTTTTTTTTTTTTCTTTT
>NW_008824652.1:297519-321478 GCF_000699105.1 Pygoscelis adeliae
GGCTTTGCCCTCCTTGTTAATGATGTTTACCTAATCATTAGTTGGAAAAGTAGAAGCTGACAATGTACTCAGAGACCAATTGACACGGAAGTCCCCTACATGACTGGGAAAATAAGCACAGGCTGGTCATAGCCTGTAAATCAGCCGCTTGCTGCAGTGCTCCAGCAGCAATCGAGAGAAATAATTACAGTTTTCGAAACAACAGCTACTTTGCTACTCTGTCTGTCAGGAAGCTAGTAGTCGATTTCATAAGCCTGTTACTGCAACTCCTAGGTCAGCTTATCTCAGTGCAGACTGGACCCTCATTCCCTTGCGGCTCCCAGCACGTATGCAGAGCCACATCTCTGGTTGGATGCATGCTCTGAAAAGCTGTCTTAAAGCCACAAAGAAATGTTTTTCACTATTTAACATATTGCTTCCCCCAGCCCAAGAGAATGTCTCACATCAAGGCTTTGGTAACTATTCCCATTAAAAGCAATTCTGCACATATATCTGTTTAGTCTATTTTTCCTTTCTTAGTCACTCTTCCACACTTTTCTTGTCTACCTGTATTTTAAAGTACAAACCAAATAACCTAATAGAAACCAAGGCATTCTAATAATATGACACAGTATTTCCAGATAAAGTTTTTGAGGAAAACAGAAGGGCAAAAGAAGTTCTCAGCCAACTAATTCATTAAAAAAGCAAAATGTGAACATCTTTTATAGCAAATGATAGTAATAAAGATCCTTCTGGATTATATTCTCTACAAACTGATTTCCACAAATGCTGTTTCCATAAGTGCTGTCATAAGATTACACCCAAAAGTCAAACTCACCTGCTGCACGCATCGCAGCTCATTTAACGATGTACAGTGAAACTCTAATCACTCATCTGCCAGAACAGTGCAAAACAATGGAGCAGAAAGCGGATTCACACAATCTGCCTTTGGGCACCAAAATCAGGAAGCTAAATGGGTAGCTAAATCATTAATTCATGGAGTGATGGAAAACAGGGTTCCTCCCTATTAATCAAAGGAAACTCATAGTCCTGGAGCTTTCCCCTCCCTGCTTGGACACCAAGCACCTAAGAGATCTCAGGAAATTTCTGAACCCTGGGGAATACAATAGCAACAATGGCCTCTGCATTTCCTGCAAGCATTATGATCACCAAAAAAGACCCCCCCAAAAAAAACCCAAAACCAAAACAAATTACTAATTTTTCACCCAAGTACTTGCTGCTTTTACTCCTGAGGCAGCATCGAGGTAACCAAAAGATGCAGAAAGGTGGAAATTGCTGCCTGACTGCTGGTTACAATTATTCCCCAGTATTTTGTATCCTGTTTTGCAACCCTTTCTTAAGCTGGTGAATGTTTATTTTACCAGTACTGCTGTTGAGTTCTTTCTGCTGCTGGGTGTGAGGGAGTTGCTGTCCCTCCCCGTTCTGGAAATGCAAAGCAGAGAGGGTTGTATCTGGTGGGACTCCCAGCTGCTTGGACAACCCGAGCTTCATCTTCTGCTTGTATTCAGCAGCAAAAATACAGAACCCGTAACTTCAAATACTCATCAAAGGAAATGATGGATAGTGAAAGAAAATTTATTTCAAATAATAGATTCTAATTTTCATCACATCATGCCTACTATTCACAGGACTTTTGTTTTAATCCTATCAGGCTGTATTCTGCCTGTATGTATATGTATGTTTATCATACAGCTATGTCAGAACTGTTTGTCATTAATGAACAGGGTAAAAGGTTGTCATGCCTCATATATCACGATGTGTAAAAATGACCTAAGTAATTGTGGCATCAAATGCATGCTTTATGCAGTTTTAAGATTGTTTCAATACCTCCTAATCCAAATTAATTTCTAAAACTTGTAAAACCAGAACCATCCCTCAGCTAAATCTTAACACAGTGCTGTTTCTAAGCAAACAGTACCTTTTCCCTTCCTTTTTTCTGTTTTATACAACAGGGACGCCCACATTGAAATTAATTTGTTGTTACAACAAACACCAGAACACTGACTTAATAAAGCTCAGACTCAGTCAACCTTTTTCAGTAAAATTGCAGCGTATTTGGACAAGTGCATCTTATAGTTAGTAGGATCTGAAGCAATAATAATGTATATTCCCAGGTGTATGCAACAGTGAGTTAAGAAGACTTTGAATTAAAGCACTGTAAAGACATGCATCAGATATCAGTAAAGCTTTCATGTCACGTGACCACAATTTATCCAGTTTTTGGCAATCTATCATAGTCCTAGGAGGTCACTACAGGCTCTTGCACATAGAAGACTCATGCAAAAACAACATGGAGAGCTCTCAGATGCCGTTAGCCCTCACTTCTGGCCGTCTAGCCATCTTAAAAGGTTCTTTTCTCAAGCCTATTCTGAAATCATCATTAGTCAGAGACAGAGCAAAAACCCTGCCCTGCAAAAGCTAGTGACAGGGAGCTGGATAACAAGAGGCATACCAGATGTCAGCATCTCTTAGTAAAGCTGACTTAAGGCTATTAATGAGAGCAATTCCTGCACAACAGGAAGCACATAAACTTCTAGTACCTTCTTTACTCTGGGAAACAGGCTCCTGATGAGGAAGAACAAAAGCAATTACACCTTCAAGCATCCCCTGTTATCTCTGATGTGATGAAAGCTGACATTTTTTGCCAAAAAAAGGTATAAGTAGCCAAGAACTACAGACAGAAAAGTTAAAATATTCCTTTAGAAAATGCCCAAAAGACAAACATTGTGTTATTCTTCTCTTACACCAGACAAAGGTGAGAAATGTCATGTCATTAATTTACTTTAACTCATTTACAGTGCAAATTAATTAATCTGAACTTCTCAGGACACAAAAGACTCAGACGAGCAATTTGCTCTTTTTTTGTAAATTCTTTATCTGTGAATATCACAATTTTTTGTGAATTAACTTGTCATTTAAGAACATACTTTATGCAGAGGGCCACAGATGGAGGAACATGTTCAGCTATGTGGTTCTATTAAATTTAAAAATAAAATGTTCTTCATTTTCATGGCTTCTCTATCCTGCTCAGTTCAAGCTAATAGAAACTACACCATCATTGCTATTTGACCCGCTGATTGCTTAATTAAAAACTGGATTAATACTGAGCTCATGAATGATAGTCTGCTGAAGATATAACAACTTTTCTGTCAATCTTTAAAAGAGAAGACAACGTAAGGTCTCTCCAGAACATAATTACAGATTCTTAACAAGAGGAAAAAACTATAGTTAGTATTACTGAAAAACTCAAAATTATTCAGCCAGCTTTTTAGCTAAGAATACTTGCATTGGCTTGTGAAACTGGAAAGAACATATTTAAAATATAAAATTAAGATGGTCTGCATACTTCCTGCAGTCAAATAATTTTTTCAGGGATGAAATTAATACCTTGTCATGGTTTAACCTCAGCCAGCAACTAAGCACCACAGAGCCGCTCACTCGCTCACCCCACCCTGGTGGGATGGGGGAGAGAATCGGAAGGGCAAAAGTGAGAAAACTCATGGGTTGAGATAAGAACAGTTTAATAATTGAATAAAGTAAAATAGTAATAATAATAATAATAATAACAATAACAATAGCAGCAATAATGAAGAATATACAAAGCAAGTGATGCATGATGCAATTGCTCACCACTCACCAACCAATGCCCAGCCAGTCCCCAAGCAGCGATCGCTGCCCCCCGGCCAATTCCCCCAAGCTTATATACTGAGCATGGTGTCATATGGTATGGAATATCCCTTTGGCCAGTTTGGGTCAGCTGTCCTGGCTATACTCCCTCCCAGCTTCTTGTCCATCTCTTCTCTTGCAGAGTATGGGAAGCTGAAAAGTCCTTGACTTAGTATAAACACTGCTTAGCAACAACTAAAACATCCGTGTGTTATCACATTATTCTCATGCTAAATCCAAACTACAGCACTATACCAGCTACTAGGAAGAAAATTAACTCTATCCCAGGCGAAACCAGGGCATACTTTTTTCACCATTATCATCTTGCATAGTACAGATGAATAGACTTTAAATCTGAACCATTAAGTTCTTGCCCAGGTTCTTAAGGGAGGACATACACAGTTAGCTACAAAAAAAGCAAAGAGAGAAATAAAAAAAAGCCCTGCTGCAACCGACTGCTGTGATCTCCTTCGTCTCCCTCTACACGGATCTCCTGTGCTCTTGGTTCACCACTCACCAGTTGTTTTATCGTGATCATTAGAGTCACACTTATCAAAGACAGTCTCAGGTTTTTACTAGAGCTAGATGGCTACCACACAAGTCCAGGAAAGAAGGTATAGAAGGAAAAGGCTTTTCTTCAAGTTCATGCAGAGAAGGAGTTTGCTCCGAATGCTGCAGGGAAACCAAATTTCATATTTATTTACCTAATAATTACTCAGTGAGCTGGCATAGGTCCTCTTCAAACAACGCCCTGAATTCAGGCCTTGCCAAGCCTGAGACAGTGGGAGGGTGATATCCCACACCCACACATACTGAGGAAGGGTGACAATGGCCACACAATAATCAGTGGAGCTTGAACTCATTTGCATTGAAGGTCCACTAGTAATTGTCAGCAAAACTGTACCCCATATCCCAGTTTGTAGTTTGTTTCATAAACTTTCCCAAACCTGAAGGCAATGTCTTCTGCAAAATACATCCTTTATGCATGGCAGAGATTTTTAACTGAGCTTACTTTTTAAAAAATATATACTGTTAAGAGCAATAGTAGATGCTGTAAGTAACATCATCACATTCATTCAGTCATTTGCATGTTAGTGAAGCTCCCACTTTTCCAGACAGAAATTTTCCTTTTCCTGCCCTGTTCTTTTTTAAAGTCTTGTTGAATGGGGAAAAGGGGAAGAAAGACATGAAAAATTCTGCAACTTTTGATGGAAACTTTTCTTTTCCTTTCAGTAAGAGAACACCTTCCATTTCGATGGATAGATCAGTAATCAAACTGGTAAGTGCTTGAGATATTAAACCGGAATTGAACAAGTAGATCAGTAATCAAACTAGTAAGTGCTTGAGATATTAACCCGGACTTGAACAAGTAACCAGGGAAATCAGGAGATTATTTAGTTAGATGATGCATGGACAGTACATGCTCTTTAATTTCTAGATTAAAAAGCTTTCTGCTTTCTTTCTGCTTTCTAGCTGCACAAGAAGACATAGTTACCACTGCATGTAAAGCATTGGTGCCATTGACCTTCAACCTGCTGTTATGCAAATCCAGTATTCAAGATTGCAATTATCTGCATGATACAGACAAGCATATATTAAGTTTATATGTGTAAGCATTTCCAATGTTTAGCATTTTTCTCTCAAAGAGAAATCAGCCTCTTACAGTCTCTTATGTAATGAAATATAATTTAACTGCTCAATTGTAGAATATTATTTCTAGCAGAAGAAGTGACTTTCTCAAATGTTTACAAACTACTTGGTTTTGAAATAGAAGTTTTTCTTTGCTATCCAAATTTTAATCTTGGGAAAGCTGTGTTCAGTATTCCTAAGGGACTGTGTCTCTGTAGTGTTCTCTAAGAGCACAAAAGAAAATAAATAGTAATTACATTCATTCTTTATAAGAAAAGTCAAAATTATTTCTGACAAAATAATCTGCATTGTAATCTAGCTACTAGGACTGTTAATCTTAGTACAGGAAGAATGCAAAAGAAAATTCCATCAGATTGGCAAATTTATGTCAATCTTGAAAAGAAAAATTATGCCTTTGCAATGCTACAGCTATTTTTACTCTAAAGCTATTTTAGAGTTTCATCCAACTTGTGTAAGTTTGATGTAGGAGTGCAGTTCTAGGTCAAAGAAGACTGACAGTACCCAAGCAACAAGTGATTAATTAAACGATACTTTTCAAGTTGTCATATGTAAGAAGAAGGTGTACCTAGCAAAAGTAAAGAAGGGTGAAAACACAACAGCTTAAACCAAAATCTAGATATATTCACATTCCATCCAAACATACAGTATTTTTCTGGAAAAACCTTGAAAGCTTAAAGCGTAGCCTGTCAGCAAATCACCACACTGTCTCCACCATTTATCTGTGAGGGACATTATTTTCACACATTTCACATAATGTGATTCTTCTTCTTAGAACTCATTCTACTATACATCATCCCATAGAGGGGAAAAACTGAAAGAAAACATCAGTTATGAATGACTTTGGTCTCAGTGGAGCAACACTCCATTACAATCCTGGAGAAAATGCTGAAGTCGATGTATTTTTATGACTCAAGACACCATAATGTTACAGCTTTGGAATCATGAAAACAATAGCTGAATGCTATTTATTGAGTGCCACTGACTCTATTCACTATTTTCTTCTTTTCGTTTTTCCAGGTATTTTCCAAAGGTTTTGACAGCCCTGAATGCCAAGTTTCCTAAAGTATTCAGAACAGGTAAAGGGATTGTCAGGAGACCTTAAAGGTACAGACCAACCTGATCTGAAGGAAGAAATATCAAGAGTGAAAAGGCAAAAGAGTTTTCATTATTATTCAAATCCTGTTGATTTGATAATTGTTGAAATTATCATTATGACATCATCTGCTTATCTGCCCTGTGAATTTTATGACATACATCTAGCAATGCAACTGTCCAGATTTTCTGAACATACCAGTTTTTTACTTAATGTGGGTGAACATATTCTGCCCATCCAAAAAATATTAAAGCCAAGTAATGTAGGATTTAATTTATCTTCATTGAATATATTTTCATTTTAGCATTTGTCTCACCTGAATTCTGTAAGAGAGGAATCCTCTTAATCTCAGAAATACCCTTCTACAGGAACTGTCTTATTTCTGGATATGATTTTGTTCCTATTTGAAATGGAATTATTTTTTAAATTTCCAGTGACCTGAAAATTCCACAGATCATTTCTGATGGAAATACCAGCACAGAGCATTTCTGTTTCTGCAACTGTATACTTTCTAAGATTCTAGAAGCACAGAAAGATTAGAAAACCTTCAGAAGGTATTAAATTTTTTTACATTGAATCGAGCAAGTCTGTGGACAAATAAGAGGGTGAAATTAACTGATCTTTCAGTCCTGTACCTTTTGTGTTTTAGCCATGTGCCCTACCCTTTGAGTTAAATGATATAGGGAGAAAAAGAGGATTTATCAACACAGAGTCTCCCTACCCCATCTTCCAGCTTTTTTGTTAGAACATAGATCTTTTGCAGGCACGTCCACAAAGCTGAAACAGCCCTGTTTTTGCACAACCATTCAGTTGAGTGCTACCATCTCCACACACATTCTTCACTTCTCATTCAGCCAGTTTACTGAAGTTGATAGCACTTCAGAAAATAATTTTGGTCACTCTTGTTTTCTTGGCAAATAATTTACAAATCTAGAGGAAAAAAAAGTGCTTGGTTGAACAGACATACCAGAAGTTTAAGAAGCTGAATGCCTAGAGTTCAGAGACAGTATCTGTTTGCAATAAAAAGAAGGTGCAAGGCAAAACACTTTGTGTCTATCACATCATACAGAACATAGGAATTAAGCCCAAGGAAGAAAAGTCACACACCTGACCCCTGAAGTAATTCAGAAAGAAAGACAAAGGCAGATCAGTGGGAGAAGCAAAGAACATTTTCCTGTGTGACCAACCAGGTGCTCAGTTAATACCTGCATTATGTATTACTTCATGTTCCTTCAGCACCTGCCCAGCTACAGTAACACCTAAGGGTGTCTATGCTAACGCCTAGGAAGAAATCCTTTCACATACGTACTTGTACAGCTGAAATCTTAAAAACCCTGCAGCTTGCACGAGAACAAGTCAGGGAACTGCTATACTTTTATCGTTTAACTTGAATGCTCCAGTAAGAACCCTTTTCCTAGTTTGACACCAGTTACCTCTGTGACTGGAAACTGATGTTCTCATCTGAATGAAACAGTACATAATACTTTGACAGTTTTGTGGTGCAATATGATTTACTGTGTTTTGAGCTTCTTACTTTTTCCCCCTCTTCAATAAGTAAAACCAGCCCTGTTTTTTATCATGGTATACCATGCAGAGTCCATATTTGGTTAAACAAAATGTCGATTAAAATGATTATTTTCTTCAAGAAGAATCAACTCTCTCATAGATAAAATGACCTTCTGAGAGTGACTGTTACTTACACTGTTTATTAGAATGCAATTAAACTGTAAACAGTATTCCACTAAAAGCTGGTATTTTCTCTCTATGTCATGGTGTCAACTCTCAAGTATATTGGCAAATAACTGTAATAGAAATCAGATTCTTTTATTCAGCACAATTGTATACCATTTTTAATAGGTAAGAAGAGTACTAGGACTGTAAAAGTGCTCAGTTTATGCAAATAAACATGTAGGTATTTGCAATCTTTGGATATCGCAGGTATTCTCTCATTTGAAAGTTGTAATGTGGTATCACAAAATTGTATCTACTTAGCCAAAATGTAGTTACTACTCTTGAACTTGTAACCACTACCACAAAAATCCCTTAAAGTTGTTCTTTCAACTGACACTCTCACTTTTCAAGTGTTCCAATAAATAATAGCTATTCACTTCAGCCAGCACATATTTAGAGGGCAGGGGAGAATTTCACCTCTCTACCAACCTTCCACACAAATTCTGAGCAGTCTTCTTTTGCTGAGAGCCCTCCTAGCTGACAAGTAATACTTTAACTCCTGCCAACGTGCCTTGGCTTCTGCTCCCAAACAGGGAATCAAAGTGTTACCTCTCCCCTCTTCCTGGGAAGAAGTTTTTTGGTTTCTTTTTCTTATTCTTGGCCTCTCTTTCCTGAAACTCTCTGGGCAAAGTTCTTTTCAGTAACTTCCTGATTTTTTGATATGACCTTAATCAGTTTCTTTAAGGAAACTGCAACTTACTTGTCACCAATCGTAAATGCTACATAGTAGGCAAGTATTTATCCAAGGGATTTCCCCTGTGACCAGAGGGACATCAAATTTTACTGTGAGCTCTGTATTCTACTCCTTTGAAAATTCAGTCCTATATGCAGGTTAAAGAAAATTAAAACTTCGCATTCAAAATGGATGTTGTATTCTGACACACGTACTCAGAGAGTTGCCTTCATCAGACAGAATTCATGGCTGTACACAGACACATTTCCCAATAACACAACACCAGAAAAAATCAAATGATGCAAAGCAGGCCAGACTTATACAATTTCAAAGGAAATTTAAGCAGAGCCTAAAAGCTGTTTGCTGAAAGTTTTCACAATAGAACTGTAATCTTAATAACTGAGATTTGCGTATATTAGACAAAATCTGTCTATTTGAAATGTCCTGTAACGGATGAAAATACTCCAGTCAGGACACTGACTAAAGCTATTGTTAAATATCAGGGAGTACAATGGACAACAGGTTTCTTCCATTCCCTGCCTCACTCAAAAGATATGCTTCCTTCACTGGTTTTCGGAAACCTGTCAGACGTTATTTAGGACAGACATTCCAGATTACTTGTAATCAGTTTTTACCCTTAAAATAAGTCTTTTTAAAAATAACGATAGACTTGTATAGTGGTTACCCTAAGAAAGGACAATTTACACAGTGAAAACCAGTGGGTTTTTAGTTTTGAGGCTCAAGGCATTAAAAGAAACCAGTCACTTGAAACTGCAATAATTGTTAACAATGCTACAGGAAAGTTACTGAACCTGTTATTGCTGAAATCATTTAAGATCAGGTTAAAGTAACAGTTTTTAAAGAACAGCATAAGTGTGCTTGTTCCTGCCTCAGAGAAAACAGGCAGCCTAGATAAATGTGAGATAATGTGTTGGTAGGCAACAATCACTGTTTTCTAGGATTCAACAAAAACCAGGATTATCATAGTTCTAGCTATGCAAACAATGGTGTCTTGGTAGATTGCCAAAACACAAGGTACCCAAATACTCAAACTGGAAATATGGCTACATTTCCCGTTTTCTTTTTAAAAAGGTTTTCAGACATGTGACTTTCATTAGAAATACTGAACCCAGAGAAAGGAGGTACAAAGTAACCCCTCCAGGGATTTATGAAAGAAAACACCTCTTCTTTTATACCAGTCTTGCCACCACATTCATGTGAGGCAAGAAATACCCAATTAGAAGAAAACATAGTGCTCTCAAATGAAAAGGGGCACAAAAAGGAGATTTTAGGAGCTAAAACTGTTTGCTGCCTAGGTGGTGTCAGAAAGGCCTGTCCTTCTTGCCATTCTGCAGACTTCTGTGAGGACATAGGCACCTCATCCAATTCGAATGAAAGGTCTAACTGCAATGGACTGAGGTATAACTCCTGCTTTTGTGAGCTCAGCAACAGGAGGAGTCAGAAAAAAGATACTTATGCAAAAGATAGATATGACTACATGGAAAGATAGTTATGACAATGAAGACCTATCTCCTTTTCAAGAAGACAGACTGCATGCAAATGTACTTTTCTGTCCTAGGAAAAATTCTAGTGTGAAAATGCACTAGGCCAACAAACTGCGTGCATATGCCTATGCAGATCCATCCAGCTGACTTTCTCAACCTCCCTTGTAACTTATCCAACAAAAAGACAGAGGTCTCAAAGCTACTGCGTTTCTACTAGTTTTCTACAATGGGCAATGAGCAGAGGTGAGGACCCTACTAACTCCTCTAACGGGGGAAGCAGGAGGAAACCACATGAGACACTTCTCATCAGACACTACAGAGACCTCAGAAGTACGCACCTGTGGCACTGATCTTTTGGAAGCCGGCTTTCCTTAATATCACTATTTGCTCTTAAAGCTGTTAATACTCTCTTTTTTTCGTACAGACTGGGAAGACTGAAGAAGTTGAGCAGTGGTTATCTGCAGGCACATCAGCTGCAGAAAAGAGTCTTCTATCAAACCTGCTATCTAGCTGGTTTCAACTTCCCACAAAGATGCAGCAGGACACTACCCTATGCAACTCTCATTTTCTAGACAAAGGAGGGTAGCATGGTACTCCATTCCTACTCCTATGTACTGAGAAAAACAAAACAAAACATTTTTTTCCTACAAACAGCTCAAACTCTTGAGCTTTGTTACCTGATGAAAGCTACCTTTCAAATATACTTTATTAAAACTTCTCCAGAGACTCATAAGAGGAAAAAAAAAAAAAAAAAAAAAGGAAAAGAAAAAAACAAACGTACAATACAAACAAAAAATGAAAGCAAAACCTACTCCCTATGCTGGAGAAAAAGTGGACAACCAAAAAATATAGGAATTACAGAAACTCAATATAAAAACCTAAGAACTGATAAGAGAAAACACGAACTAAACTGTGGTTTCTTCTTCAATTAAAGCAACAAAGCAAATAAAAATAAAACCATCCCCCAAAATACAAGGCAAACAGATAGAGGTAAATCTGTTCCCATCTCAAAGCTCATGCTTCCTCTATGCACAAGTCGTACGTCTAATTTAAATTCCTGAGAGTCTACCTGACTATTTGCTTTTTCAACCAGCTGCTTGTAACTACCTGTTAAAGGTGGAATGCCTGCCTCCTAACTAACACTTTCTTTTTTGTGCCTCAGTAACTGCAAACCAATCAAACTTATGTGAAGAAAAATTGTGTTGCTTTTTTTTTTTAATTTAACAAAAAGGATTCTAATTCTTGCATTTAGAATATACTCATTTCTGCTTTAACCAATGTTTTTCTATCATAGGCACAAATTGAAATACAGAAAATTCCAGTTTTAAATATTAAAAAAATCACACCTCTTTTACAGGGAGAGTAGTCAAACACTGGAACAGGTTGTCCAGAGAGGTTGTAGAGTCTCTGTCCTTGGAGATGTTCAAAACCCAACCAGACACAAACCTGAGCAATCTGCTCTTCCTGCTTCTGCTTTGAGTCGCGGGGTTGACTAGATGATCTACAGAGGTGCCTTCTGTCGTGGTTTAGCCTCAGTCAGCAACTGAGCACCACACAGCTGCTCGCTCAGTCCTGTCCCCCCCCCACCCGGTGGAATCGGGGAGAGAATTGGAAGAGTAAAAGTGAGAAAACTCATGGGTTGAGATAAAAACAGTTTAATAATGGAAATAAAATAATAATAACAATAATAATAAGAGTTTATGTACTGAGCATGATGTCACATGGTATGGAATGTCCCTGTGGCCAGTTTGCGTCAGCTGTCCTGGCTGTGCCCCCTCCCAGCTTCTTGTACACCCCCAGCCTTCTCAGTCGGTAGAGCATGGGAAGCTGAAAAGCCCTTGACTAGTGTAAGCACTGCTCAGCAACAACTCAAACACCGGTGTGTTATCAACATTGTTCTCACCCTAAATCCAAAACAGAGCACTGTACCAGCTACTAGGAAGGAAATTAACTCTGTGCCTGCCAAAACCAGGACACCTTCCAACATCAATTATTCTGTGATATAGAAAAAGGAAAGAGAGTATCAGAAAGGAAAGGAGATACTAAAATAGATGCAGCTGCACAAAAATAAAACCCACTGTTTCAGAATGAAAAAAGAGCAGTGGTAAAATACAATGTACTTTGCAGCCATCTGGTGCTTTCTAGTTTTTTGTGTGCTGCCTGTCTTGCTGGCTACTCCCTGTGAGGAGTTCATCAGTCTGATATATAAGATGAGCAGACCTACTTTCCACAGTGTAGGCTATGTGAAGGAAAATCAAATAAGAGCATGGGAAAAGAGAAAATGGCTGGAAGAAGAAAATAAAAGTTTTTGTAAAAATACTAATTCCTCTTAGTGGTAAATGTGTGTAATTGCGGTCATCAGCTGGTGGAAGTTCTTTCCCACTTTACTGTTCCATGTATGTTTCTACACTTTAACATATAATCTTTTTTTGTTTGTTTTCAGTTAGGGTTGTATAGTATGAGAATTTAAGTACTTGCCACAGGAAAAAAATCTTTAAAATTGATGAAAAATGTTCAATCTGAGTTGGTGAAACTTTTAACGCAACAACTTTCTGAACCTAAAGCACTTAATTTCATGCTTATTGAGTGTTCTCCATAGTTTCTGTGTGCTTTTGAGGAAGTGGCAGCTTCTACACTGATCTCCCACTCTACAAGGACCACTTCTAGTAGCCACCTTTCTAACAAATGAACTGTTTCATGTTAAAGGCTGAACACAGAACTTAGGGGTGATCTCAAGTTAGTCAAACTAATTTCTCTTTTTTAATGGATTTGTGTTTAAACTTAACATTCAAAACATTCTAGGTAAGTGGTCTGAGAGTCAACTGACTCTCACTTTGGTTAATCTAAGTAGCCCTTACTAGTAATCACAAATAATGAAACGTCAGGAAATCTGTCTTCTTTGGGAGGACTCAAAGGTATGAATAACTTCAGCTGATCTTTCTTTCTAAGTAGTAAAAAGAGGTGCCGTGTGTGTGTTCCTAAAATCCAGTAGGTCACTTAACGAATAAACATAAGGTAACTTCTATTAGCAAAGGCCACATGTAAAGCTGATGCAGTTGACAGGATGAGACCTGGGATGGAGATGACCAGAAATCATTCCATCCTTCCACCTCCCTTTCTTTTTCTGAGAACAGCTATGTTACTCAAGTACTTCAATCTCAAATTACCGTCTGTTAATGGCATCCACATGAATGCCTTTGGGAAAATGATGGTGATAATGTCAGATTCGGTTGTCCTGGATATGTCCTTCAGTTCTACACTAAATGAGAAGCTGTAAAAACTAAACCATAGTACTAGCAAGTTTAAAAGGCAAAACAATGTAAGACCTCTGTAGTCTAGCAGAAGGAAAATTTAGGCTTTACAAACATCTGTCTCTCCCTTAAGTTTGTTTTAATGGCTTCTCAGAAAGACTAAGTTCTCTCACCAATCAGAAAATCATTCTTTAAGAAGCTGTTAAGAGAAAAGGGGGATAATTTGGGTTTAGTTAATTATAGAGTCTCCTGGCTGTGTTCAGAATAGGTTTATGCACAGCTGTATGAATACTTAAGTATTCTGGGGAGGTGGAGGAACTTAGGTCTGCTTAAAATTAAAGATCTTGGAAGGAGACTATTTAAACCAGGATGGGCAACACAGTGAGAGGCGTAACTGCTACAAGACAAAAAAGCCTTTGAATAGCAGTATTCTCAGCTTGAAGTGTAAGACATAAATTTGTCCTGACCTGCCAAGAGTATGGTGTGGTCTCCCCGCCTATTCTCTAGAGGTAATATGAAACAGCTTAGCAGTAACAGAAAAGCAAAGAAGCTACTGAGATCTATAGGACTTCAGTGCTATCTAATGGGATGTTACATGTACAGATGAGTAAACCTCTTCATAAACCTGTGATTAAAACCTTTCAGCTTTCCTTTCTTTTCAATCTGGTCAGAAAAAAACTTAATCCTAAACTATCTCTGTTCTTTCAGCCAGCAAACACAAATTTTATGTTTGACTTGAGAAACATGCTGGCTAGCCAGTGAGGAGTTTTCAGTGAGTTATAAGCACAATTAAAAGCTCATCTCAAATACTGTGATAACTTTTAGTTTTATGGCTGCTATGTTGTAAAGATATATAAGACCCATCATTACCTATAATATCTGAGCCATAAAGACTTCTGTAGGTGCAAACTGAGGAGTTTAGAACCTCGTAGTTCTTAATTGATCTGGTTGGAAAAATAAAACATGGGGGATCCAAGTATGAGATAGTAGCTACAGAATACTTTAGTTAAACTTCTAACTTTTTGGCTCAGGATGAGAATGTCTTAGGGGAGATAAATCTCAGGGATGACTACAAGGTAGTGAGTGTACACAGTAGAAGAAGGAAGTCAGTAAATAATATGAAAAATTAAGATAGCAAGAAACATTCTTGGTAAGAGCCATAAGTGTCATGTTTCACCATAACTGGGACAGATAGAATTGGCAATTGTTCTTGTCACTTGCTTCTTTGGCTTTTCTTTTTTTGTATATGTCAGAATAAAAACCTTAATTTGATGAATGCAGTTGTGCCCCACATACAATAAAGAAGCTGTGATCTTCACTTGACAGAAGGATGCCTCTAACTCGGTCTGTCAAAACCCTCCACCTTGAGGGTAGCTATTGTTGAGAACTAGCAATTCAGGTCACACAAAGGACGTGTGCCACTTCAGCCTCATCATGCCTTAAACTACAACTACTAGAGTCGGTCTCTGTGTGTCATATTCATTCCTTGCCACCAGCTGCAAGTGATGAATTCCTTCTGGAAACAGGACACTCTACAGATGCAACTTCAAATGTTCCATCATAGACATTGCATATGTCTTGTGAGAATACTGAGAAGGCATTTACCAGCACACTTGCACTCTCCTTCAATGACTTTGAAGGGATTGAAGTAAAGACAACACAAATAGATTTATAATGTGATCACTTTCAATGGCATCAAGTTTAGAAACATTTCTCTTGCTACCCCTTTGTCGTGGTTTAACCTCAGTCAGCAACTGAGCACCACACAGCCACTCGCTCACTCCCCTTGCCCTGGTGAGATGGGGGAGAGAATTGGAAGAGCACAAGTGAGAAAACTCATGGGTTGAGATAAAAACAGTTTAATAATTGAAATAAAATAAAATACTACTACTAATAGTAATAATAATAAGAAGAATATACAAAGCAAATGATGCACAGTGCAATTGCTCACCACCCGCCGACCGATGCCCAGCCAGTCCCCGAGCAGCAGCCCCCCCCAGCCGCCTTCCCCCAGTTTATGTACTGAGCATGACGGCACATGGTATGGAATGTCCCTTTGGCCAGTTTGCGTCAGCTGTCCCGGCTGTGCCCCCTCCCAGCTTCTTGTGCCCCTCCAGCCTTCTCAGTCGGTAGAGCATAGGAAGCTGAAAAGTCCTTGACTTAGTGTAAGCACTGCTCAGCAACAACTGAAACATGGGTGTGTTATCAACATTGTTCTCACCCTAAATCCAGAACACAGCACTGTACCAGCTACTAGGAAGGAAATTAACTCTATCCCAGCCGAAACCAGGACACCCTTCCCTGACTTCACCATGTTCTCTACTGAGCAGGAGGAGAATTTTTCTAAAGTGGACATCAAAAGGAAAACAAATTTTCTATCTCTTCTTGGAAGCTTAAGCGACTAATCCACTCCTACCTTTAGGCAGCAGATTGAGACACACCACAGACAATCAGACTAAGAACAGACAAGAATAGTTACCAGAGGAAGTAGGGTGACTCTTATACACTGCATAAATTTCTTATCAAATACTCCAAGAATCTTATTCTGACACTGAATCTCTTTGGTGGACAGTGGCATGGTTATTCTTTCTAGAGAGCAATAAGCAGCATGACTGACCTACTGCTAGCGAGATCCAGCAATGAAGAGGCATCCCACCTGAAACGTCAGTTCAATGAAACTCAGACTTAAGAAAATAGTTTTTCTTCTGAACAGCCTGCACTAGTAAGAGGCAGGTGACATAGAAGGATGCACAAATGTTTAAAATTAATCTTGTAGGTTTCAACTTCAGTTCTTCCATCAACTCTGGGCATCTTTCCTTGTCCAAATGTACTATCTTGGGCAAATATTAGTGCTCCATGAATTGATCTCCTACAGTGCATTTTAACACAAAACTAATATAATACATCCTTTGTACACCAGGCACTGAAGGAAAGCTGATAGGTAGAAGTAAATTATGCAATTCTGAAATACAATCTGTAGAACAAGCTGAAATGGACCCAGAAACAGTATGGAACTGTGAATCATTCTGACCTATTAAGTATATTAATATTACACTTTTTTGTCTTCCTAAGTGCTCTTTGATGCAGAGGATGTCACAGCTTCTGCAGCAGTGGCAGCAAAGGTTTCTGTAACTGAAGTGATGGAAAGAGCTGATGGAAAGAGCTGGAGAGGCTGTTGAGAACAAGCAAAGACCACCAAATCAGTAGCAACTATTAGCATGGATGCAGCTCCAGGGCAAGCATGGGCCAGAAAGCTACTGTCAGTTTTGACACCCTGCTGGTGACATCAGAGGAATACCAATAAGTGGTGAGAATCTGAGTGAGTATTTTATATTAACTTTTCTGAAAAGAGGAAAAATGACTGAGTTACTGGAATAAATCAGTTTGATGCTAACTGGATCTAAGAGTTACTTGATATTGGATTATGCTGTCTACAGGCAACATCTACAAAACACCAGTAATGCTCTTCCTGGTGTGTATAAGTGAGACTGAAGGTCTTCACAGGGGTAAAGCAGAACTAAAACTCCACTTCTCATTCCTTGGTCAAGTAGTTGACTTTATAAGCAAATATCCAGGGAAGGGTTAGAAGCTTGTAAAAGTTAAGCAGTGTTTCAGGAAGGTAGTGAAGCTGCTGTGCTAAGCATGTATCCTTGACAACAAACTGGTATGCTAAATGTTCAAGTTAGAATGTGGCTTCCATTTCATCAAATGAAGTGGAATCGCTTGAGTGATTTAAACTTTGACTTATCTCACCTCAGCTGTTCAGGATAGAAAGATGCCTCGGTCCTAGGCAGTACGAATGAAATGTAAGCAATTTGTAACACTGATGACAAAACCACCTCTGACTTACTATACGAATTCATATCTTCAAAGGAGTAGTTAAGGAATCATCCTTGACTAGCCGTTGCAACAAGTGGTGCCAGGTACAGTCAGACAGAACTTGCATTCAGGGCTCTTCAAGAAAACTATGCTCCCTTTTGCATACAAGGTACTGCTTTTTGACTGCTTTGTCTGACCATATTACATTTCCTTTGAAGAGCAGAGATGTTACGTGGCATCTCTACCTCTGCAATAGCTGTCTTCCTCTAAAATCATATGCTACATGTATATATGCTATACATATAAGTGAAGAACACTTATAAACTAGTGTTCTTCACTGCTGGATTAAAGGATAGGATTTCACTGAAGGTTAGATTTAATGCTTTTGCTGTATCAGAGTTCACTGCCAAATGAGTATAAATCAAAATCACAAATTCCTGTCTTGAGATATCTACAAGATGGTTTGTTATGGCACCTGTTATGGCTGCATTAATGCTCATAGCACAATATCCATAGGAGGTTGGGTTAAAATGAGTTACACAGAAGAGGCTGGCATGCATTAACCTGTTCTTGATCTCTGCCAGGATGGCATGCAGTCATCTAGCAGCTGCCTGTACCTTTCCCTTAGCAAGAATACCCCTTGTTATTACTTTCAGCTAAGTTTACAAAAGCTCTGGAGGGGTTTGAAGCTGCTTCCTCAGAGCAGGGAGGAAAAACCCAAGTTACTACATACGTCTGGACTCTTATTTCAACCAAACTCCACCAGGGAGCCCACCAGAGCTCCACAGTGAAAATGAAACAAGTTGGGCAGAGCATGAGGGAAATCTTCTCTCAGATTCAGCAAGCAATTTCCCTGGCAAGAAACTGTGTAAGGTTTTCAAACACTCTCAAAGTTCAAGCCTCTTGGTTCAAGCTTAATTAGAATGGGTACTAATTTCAGGAGTTCCCAGTACAGCCTGTATGTGCATTGTATTTGGATAGTGGAGAGGCTGACACTCACTTTTTGCTTGTTAATGAAGGGTTTCCCAAATTTGGCATAAGATATGATTTCTGCCCCCCCCCCCCCAAAAAAAAAAAAGTAAGTCTATTTTGATCAATTAAAGAAATTTGTCAGCAGTAAACTGAATACAATGCCTTTGGCATAAGAGCCACTACTCTGACAGATTTATGCTTTAAACTCTTAAATAAATCCTGCTAACTTTAGTGGGAAGGTCCAACACTTGTGTATGACATACATATTTTTCTAATCAAGCAGGATGTGCACATGTAGACATTTCTGTACATGCACTAGCTCAGCTGTAAATTGAACACATTCACATTAGGGTGTAAATCTGCAGTTTATACACAAGATACTTAAATGTTCTTCTATTGGGAGGTGTTGGTCAAAGAGAAAAAAACATAGATGGTGCTTTCAGGAATTTGTCTATCATGAGCCACAAGTTGATAGTGCCAACTCACTTCTTACAAGCTGACTAGTAGTAGGAATGTAGTTTGCTGTACCTTCTGATCTCAGAAAGTGGACTCAACACCTCCTATTTGCTTCCCCAAACTCTAGCTTGACTGATCCAAAGAGGTGGACAAGAACCATCTTGAGATGGCAAGGAGAAGCAAAAGCAGCTGAGGCTGGAATGGACTAGGGAGCAACCTGGAAGAAACAAAGACCTGGAATCTGCCCAGCCAAAGGTACATCACCGAGCAGTACAACTTGATGCTGTCATAATGGATAAGCGTCACTGAATTAATACCATGATTCTGCTGTGCAGAACATTAGGTACTGTGTTTCTGATTTCCTAACCCTCTTTACAGCATATAAAGTTTTGTACTCTGGCAGCAGTTTGTAGTATTATCCAGTTCTTGAAGGACATCTCTCTTGGCCTGATGTCTGGCATCCATCGTCCCCCAGCTGACATCCAGCAACAGGCACATCAGATCAAAGACCACACTGAAGATGTCCATGCCTCTGTCCCTGCTGCCACATCCTTCCAGAATCTTTCTAGCAATGATTTCTGCCAGAGTAGAGAGAGAACAGATAGAGCAAAGCAGTGTCTGGATGTCCTACTGGATTACTTAATTCATAATGTTCCCTTTAGAAAGCATTTAGGATCCTTCACTCCTTCTGACAAATCTTTGGAGGAGGAGGAAGAAGGCGGCTAGATAACTTCAACTAACAGTATTTTGGACTTGATAATGTAAAATATTAATCATACTCCTTCTCTGTAGAGTATCAAGAATAGTCAAGAAGAGCTAAATATAAATTGTTGTTTTCTTAGCTTATGTAAAAGTGACTGGTTCATGACTGGTTTAGTACACCTAGAATTTATCTAGAAGTCAAGTCAATATTTTTATGTAAGGCTGCTTTTCATGCCTGCAGCCTTAACTCTTACGCTTTCCAAGCAGTACCCCTTGTAGTCACTCATTAAGCTGCAGATACCTGTATGACAACAGGATTTATATAGAGCTAAAAAGGTAGGAGGGAGCAGTTTGACTACTGTGCTTCAGCATGGAGGGCACTAGTGCATGTAGTTCAAGGAAGATCTCATGCAATTTTTACTTTTTTTTCCCCTGGCCTCCCCTGAGCTGAAAGACTAGCAGGTCTGCCTATTGTATCTTTTTATTTTTCTTTTAAAAAGAGCATTTCATTGTAAACTGAAGTTGTCTTTCATTCCATTGTTTGAACTTTGGTCCATTTCTGATTTCTTCTCACTTGTTATTTTGTGCTGTTTGACCTTATCTTTTATGTCCTTTGAAACAACAAGGTTAATGTGATGCATTTCAGTTAATACTTCTGTTATGCTGCCACAGATTCAATGCCTGTCTTCTGCAAAGTCAGAGTCATACTTCTGAATGTAGTAGCCTCATATGATTGCTTTGTACAAAGTATATCTGTGCTGAGAACAACTCTTTTCTCAAACATCCATCCATAATGGATTATGTTATGTTCCACTTTCAGCTTCAAACAGAAGCTATCCTAGCCGAGCACAGAAATGTTAACTTTGCGGTTTTAAGAGACTGCTGACTGCTTAAACAGAAACTCTTCTCAGTCAGCTTCTGTGCAATCACTAGCTGTCAAAAAGGGTCAGTCTTGCTCCCTGTCTTGCCCATAAATTGTTCCTATGTGCATGTATACGTATAATGTCCCTGAGACTAAATTATAGTACTAAAGTAAAAACAAGTTCTGATCCTGAGACAAAGAATAGTAATAATCTCCTGTATGCCTGTCTCCAATATGTGTGTGCTATGGCGAATCCTATGACTGAACACAAACACCCTTCCCCAAGTTTGGTGCTTTCTCTTTTGCAATCGCTGTCCTTATGGCAATGTTCATAGCTGGAGCACGTCTAAAGAACACTGAAAAATCAAACACTTTACTGTTGTGAAAACTACACACAAAATGCTTTTTTTAACTGAAATGATGTCTTGGAAATGGTTGGCATTCATCCTTGTCCCATTCCTTTATGTGCAGTGTATCCATGAAAACATTATCATCTACTGATAACTACCTGAGAGCATCCAGTCCTGCAATAAAGAACTCCAGAAATTCATATGTCATTAATTCTTCTTGAAAAAAAAAGATTTTTTTTGTTTTACATAGCTTTGCTCCGATATTACTGTCTGTCCTTTTACCCAGATTTGAATCATTACATAGTTAGCTGGGGGGGGACACACTCTTTGAATAATAGTGAAGCTTGTACTGTCAGATATTGGTTATGAAGTGTCAGGATGTTAATTTATTCCCTCTACATGTATGGAAGGTATTCTGGTTTTAATCAGAAGATCATCATCACCTTCCTATAAACTCTTCTCTGTCAGCTTTTATGCAATCACTAGTTGACTTTCCAGAATTAGGAATAGTAGCAGTGTTACACAAAGCTAGGTGCAGAGCCACTGGTTTCATTTGTTGCGGAGGTCAGCACTACAGGTTACCATAAAGCTGCAAGACAAATGCATCCAACAGAAAACAACTGAAAAATTTGTATCAGGTTTTTGTTTGGGATTTTTTTTTTAGTGAACTGATGAATGTTGCCTCATTTTTTGGCTTGTAAATGTGATTGACCAATAATCTATTTTTAATACTCTCCAGTTTTGATCCTGTTATGCCTCAGCTCTAAAATGAACATAATAAAATTTGAATGTGTTGAAAGTCCTGGAAGCTAAACATTTTAGTATTTCATGATACCCAGACTACTCTGACAAAGCATCATAAAGGAGTCTAAGGGAATCAATTCTATTTTCAGAGAGAGGCTATAAAAGGTGTGTAATAAATTGCTTTTCACAGACCCCAAGTCTTTGGGCTCCTCATCCCAGACCACAGCCTCATTTGAAGAGAGAGCTCTGGATGCAGCTTTGTGCTCACCACTTCCTCAAGCAATTCTGCATTTCCTTTTGGACACCTGAAGAAAATCTTTTCCACTGTGACCTGGAGCCTTTCAGAGCATATGTCTAGGTACTGCAGGAGACCCTGAAGAGATATACTAAGCTTTGTCCAGCCTGAGGAGCAAGTTCAGATATTGTCGTGGTTTAACCCTGGCCAGCAACTAAACACCACACAGCTGCTCGCTATGTGAGGAGAGAATCAGAACAGTAAAAGTGAGAAAACACATGGGTTGAGATAAAGACAGTTTAATAGGTAAAGCAAAAGCAGCATGTGCAAGCAAAGCAAAACAAGGAATTCATTCACTCCTTCCCATGGGCAGGCAGGTGTTCAGCCATCTCCAGGAAAGCAGGGCTCCATCACGCATAACAGTGACTTCAGAAGACAAACGCCATCACTCCAAACATCCCCCCTTCCTTCTTCTTTCCCCGGCTTTGTATGCTGAGCATGACGTCACATGGTATGGGATATCCCTTTGGTCAGTTGGGGTCAGCTGTCCCGGCTGTGTCTCCTCCCAGCTCCTTGTGCACCCCCAGCCTACTGACTGGTGGGGTGGTGTGACAAGCAGAAAAGGCCTTGACTCTGTGTGAGCACTGCTCAGCAATAGCAAAAACATCCCTCTGTTATCAACACTGTTTCCAGCACAAATCCAAAACATAGACCCATACTAGCTACTGTGAAGAAAATTAACTCTATCCCAGCCAAAACCAGTACAGAGAACCAGCATCTCTACCAGCATGGGTTCAGGGAGCAGGAAGTGGCTGAGAGTGTCTTCCTGCAAGGGTACAAAGGCTGGAGGTGACTCCACTCCTATCACCTTCACAGACATCTCTTCAAAAGCAGGAATACCATGTTAATGTTATGTTCTGTAAAGCTATGGAAGGCAGCAGTGTACTTCTGTAAAACTACTAGCTGTTCAAAACCAGTCAATTATCAATATCTAGCAAAATATAAGACCTGGAGTGCAATCTTTCTTCAGACACCTTCTTCTGTCTCTAACTGTCAGGAAAGACTAAACTCAGACAGAAACAGATTTGTTTTTTCAATTGAGAAACAAAAATCCAATCTTTTTTCTTGTTGATGTTTTATGTCAGATTTATTCCATTTGAGAACATCTCTATTCTTCTTTATATTTGACAACTATCCATGAATACTCTGTTTTGAAATATGCAGTATCTTAGCAGAATTACAAATTATGGTACTTTCAATTGGGCCATTGTATTCTCAGGAGCAATTCAACACCACAGAAATTTGGATACTTGCTTACATCCAGTAAAATACTAGCTGCCCCTAGAAACCTAAAGAATTTTCAGTCTTTACTAAAGGGAACAGTACCTGCTTAAAGTTCACATTGTCAGGCACATGTATGTTAACTCTAACACCTAACAGCAAAATCCCCTTATGTGTTCTTTGTTTACAGCTGCTTCCATGTATCTAAACAGTGCCAAACACAGTAGGATTTTGGCAGTGATAGCAACATCTGGAAGCCATCACATCGTGTACATAATATTCATGAAGTCAAAATTTCATCCCAAGGATGAATGGAAGAAAAGAGCAGAATTGCTCCAAATAATGGCCTGGAAAAATGAAGAGCCAGATCTTCAAAAGCACATAGCCTCCAACAATAAAAGAATGATTTTCTAAAAATAAGTATTATTTAAATAGATGCAGTTTGCAAAAGTTTGGCTCGAACAATTCAGAATCATAGAATTATAGAATAGTTTGGTTTGGAAGGGACCTCTAAAGGTCATCTAGTCCAACCCCCCTGCAATGAGCGGGGACATCTTCAACTAGATCGGGTTGCTCAGAGCCCCATCCAACCTGACCTGGAATGTTTCCAGGGATGGGGCATCCACCACCTCTCTGGGCAACCTGTGCCAGTGCTTCACCACCCTCAGCGTAAAACATTTCTTCCTTATATCTAGTCTGAATCTACCCCTCTTTAGTTTAAAGCCATTCTCCCTTGTCCTGTCCCAACAGACCCTGCTAAAAAGTTTGTTCCCATCTTTCTTAGAAGCCCCCTTTAGCTATTGAAAGGCTGCAAGGTCTCCCCGAAGCCTTCTCCTCTCCAGGCTGAACAACCCCAACTCTCTCAGCCTTTCTTCGTAGGAGAGGTGTTCCATCCCCCTGATCATTTTTGTGACCCTCCTCTGGACCCGCTCCAAGAGGTCTGTGTCTTTCTTATGCTGAGGGCTCCAG
>NW_008824652.1:323765-325213 GCF_000699105.1 Pygoscelis adeliae
TGCTGACCCGTGTTCCTTCTCCAGGCTCTGGGCATCTATTGCTGGCCCTGGCATCGAACTGGTAGGAGTGGGATGGATTGAGGTTGCCCTCCCCCGGCATCTCTAGTTTAAAGCCCTCTTCACCAGCATGGCAAGCATATGACTCCATGAGACCTGTAATTGTAGGCCGTGCCTATCAATCACAAATGAACCCTCAGAACTTGAAATTTAAACCCACATTGTTACTCTCGCTTTTCCCTGCTACCCATTGTAGAATGGGCTTTTCTTCACCAGAGTCTTGAGGACAGGACCACTCGTTTAAAGTCAAACCATGAGATCTGAGTTAATGGAGTTATGGCTGCAGACAAATAACTAGGTTGCAGACTGGTCCATTGCCGAACGTCAGAAATTGCTGCTCGCGGTGGTGCAGGAAACCAGTAAAAGTTTCAGAGAGCGCTGTGGAGAATGGCTGGATTTCACAGCTGGTGAGGGGGAGTTGCCCGGCAGATGGCCAGTACGCACAGGTAAACTGAATGGGAGCACTAGAGAGACGTTGGGAAGTGGAGTCTTGCAAGAAGAGCACCGGAGTAACAGTATCTGTAACATCAGTTAAGTTTGATGTTGCCTAAATAATGCTGTCTGAAATACCAAATGTGGGCCAGGTGTAGCCAAGTTGGGACCAATGGGGACAAAAGTAATCAGGGCTGAGTTGTTTATTCTGCTGGGAGGCTGGACCGGAGAAAGTGAAGTACAAGGGCATCTGGCGGGGCTGAAGAGAAGACACAGCCAAGACCTTGGTGACTGGCATGAAACACCGATGGCGAGCAGAAGACACAGGTGAGGAGAAGGAGTGGAAAGTGGTGCTGCAGTAGCCCCACATGTGTGTGCAGAGGCGCCAGTGCCGTGGGGGCGGCCGGCCCATTATGACGTCACTGTGTGATGGAGGTAGATGTCACCTGGCAGTGGATTGTGACGTCAGCGGCCCTCGCTGCTTATCTTTGGGCGCCGGCAGAGCCTGGCCCAGCCTGGCACGCTCCTGCCGAGCGCGCCTGCAAGGTCTGGAGGGTGGAGCGAGGCTTCTCCTGGTGCTGGGTGGTGCTTTGGGGGCTGCCGTCGGCAGCTCTCGGTGCCCGTCCCGGAGCCATCCCCTGTGCTTCCCCGGCCCTGCCTGGTTCAGGCAGCCGGGCACCGCGGGGCGTGCTTGCAGCAGCGGAGGTGAGCTGTGTGGGGACACGTCCCCCGGGGTGGCCGTGGGGTGGGCGATGGGGCTCGGGGAGCCGGGAGGGTGTCCTTCTTGAGCGGCCTGCACATTTCTTCCTCCCCTCCCTCCCCGGGACAGCAAGCGACCATGGCCTCTCTCCATTTTGCAGCGCGCGACACCCTTTGGCAGCGCCGGCGCCAGCGAGGGGGAGCAGCTCCTCATCCTCAGCTCTCCCCAACCCGCCGCGGAGCACGAACATGGCCACCGA
>NW_008824652.1:325987-333280 GCF_000699105.1 Pygoscelis adeliae
CCCGGCCGCCCCCAATCTGCAGAGCAGGAGCAGCCCCCGGGGGAGCCGGGGGAGGCGGCGGTGGCAGGTCCCTCTGCCCAGGGCTGCAGCCGCAGCCCCTGCGCTCCCAGCCGGGGCAGGGACCACTCACCCGGGGGGGCCCGGCGCCCCCCAAAGAGGAGGGCTTCCAGCCCCCAGGACTCTCCACCACCCTGCAAGAGGGTGCCCCGCCGGCTAGAGCCCAGCACTAGCAGGGCTCCAGCAACCCTTCGTTCAAGAAGAAGGAAATAAATTCCTCTTTCTCTGACACAGGCTCTGGGTGCTGCTTTCTACCCCTTCTCCTGGTGTCTTTCCCTGCCCCCCGCGCCACACCGTCGGCCAAGGGTCCCCGGAGCCCCAGGGCCATCTTGGCAGCACCTCCTCCTGCAGGAAAGCCTGCTGCAGCCACGACAATGGAAGAGGTTCTGAAAAAGCACCAGGGTGATGCTCGTGGAGGAGTAATGAGTGAAAGGTTGACCAAGTGTTCCTCAGGCAGGAAGGGGAAAACTCTGATAACGCCTAACACAATTTCTGCATAACGCATTGGTGAAAAATGTACAGTTTGCTGATGCAGAATCAGAGGAAACGTACAACCTGAAGACCAACTAGAGTTCATTTAATCGGGGAGGGAGTGGGGGGAAAGACCTATGCATTAATGTAAAAATGAGTATTATAAAAGGAGGGCAGGAAGAAAGGGAAAGGTACAGCAAATTAGGGATAGGAAAAGGAGGTAATACCAGAAGCACTGTTCATATGACCACTAATTATACAGATGGATCTTGCAGGTATGTTTAAAATGAATGAACAAACAACAATCAAAACAAAACCAACCAACCGACCAACCAAATAAAACCCCAAAACCCAGAAAAAAAAAAAAGAAAAAACCCAAAACCCAAAACCCAAAACCCAAAACCCAAAACCCAAAAACAAACAAACAAAAAAACCCCAAACAAATTAAAATAGAAAAAAAAAAATAACCACAACACCCAAAAAAACAATACAGGTAGGGAAGTAAGCATTTTTATTTTAAACTACTTTGTTCTAATATGAAAAACTGATGATACAGCAGCCAGAAAACTATTTTTACAATCTACTTCTCAGGGCAATTTTAGGCATTAAAGAAGCATTAAAAACCCAAGTGGAAAACTGAGAAGATTTGAGGGAAATTTTGTTGCTAGACTGCAATTTTGGTATTATCCTTTCCTTTATATTATTGGGGATGATTAGGCGCAAGAAAATTGACCTACTGGAACAATTTAGTATTCAGTGTATGTTCATATCTTGTTTCTGCAGAGGATTAGCTCGTTTCTGAGGGGAAGCACAAGAACCCTCATGTCAATAATTACCAAATCATCTGCCCACAGATTTTTTTCCCAGCTCTTCCACCCTCTCCTACCTTCACCGTGCTCAGAGATACATCATGAAATTTACAGCATTTTCAAAGTTTCCCAAGTTTAATGTAACCAAAAAATCCAATGGCTTCTAGATTTTCAGTTTCAGTTTGAATTAGATTTAGTTCTTGTCTTTGCTAATACCTTGCAACAATGAGTGCTAGTGGTTTAAAAAGCATTAAGCCCATTTCCATGCATGTAAATCTTACATATTCTGCCTTGCTTGAACGGTCCCTTTCTCTGGTGTTGAGCAAGGCAGGAGACAACTAGTCCTTTGCCCTCCCTGAGCTGCTGCCAGACATGGAGGTACGGGTGATGGGACATGTGTAGCTCTGTCTGTGCGGCCCAAGCTCTGGCTGCCTCGAAGCCTAGGTTGCCCATTGGTAGCTGACGTTGTCTGCTTGATGTTGGCCATGCACTATCACCAGAAACACCGATGGGGTACAGAGTGGCAACCTGGTGCCCAGGCGAAGGACAGGGTGGGCCCATGCTGCCTCTCCCAATACACCTTTGGATTCAGCAAATCTCTGGCTCTCAGCCACGGAGAGAGAGTGGGTGAGGCAATGAGTGTATTCACTCCGGCTTAGAGCGGGCAGTACCTGTGTGCTCAACGTGAACCTGGCTCACCCGGTGGCCAACCAACATTTACATCTCCCGACTCAGAATCTGCTTTGTCTTTCTGACCTCTTTCATGAAAACATCATCTTTTCTGCTTAGAGGTTCCCCCTTTTCATTTAACAGATGCATTGTTTTATATCTATGATCTGTATATATTAATTTTTGCATTGGCTGATTTTGATGTAGATAGTTAAAATTTATTGTGTACAACATCTCTGCACATAAGAAGACATCTGTCTGTTTTGCAAATGAGCCTAAAATGTTTTGGGAATGTTATGGAAGACAATCGAAGTACAGCAAAACACCCTGGTTCATGAAGCACCAAAACATAATCCTGGGGAAATCAAGATTTGAGGTGAAAAATAGTCTTTTTTTTTTGGAAAAAAAAGATAAATCATCACCCACGAAATGCTACAAGGTGATTCAAATTAACCATTCCTTTGCACAGGTTTCCTGACGGAGCATTAAAAAAAAAAATGTAGCACATACTTTGTTCCACATATTTCTTCCTACAAGTGGAAAGTTCCAAGTGACTCATACCTGCATTTCCCACAGAATTACTTAATCAAGCATGTACTTGTAAAGCTATACATTCATGCTTTAAGATCAAGAGCTAATGGCTTCAGTCCAACGTGTCAGTATTCTGGATAGGGATATCCCCTTACATGGATAGTCTTGGGAGGAAATGGAAGAAATTGACATGAATCAAGGTTTATGGAATATATGTATAGAAGACAATGACAGGGTGAAAGGGAAGGAGGGTTTAGTAATCATGTTCGGGAGAGAAGCAGGACAGGAAGATATCTGGAAAGAAACAACAGCTCATACTATGTAGTGCAGTCTTTCTAACAGTGAGGTGGAGGACTCAGTTAAACTGAACGGATGCTGGGAATTTCTGACAGCTCTGCTAAGGCTTCCTGAGTCCTCAGAGTGGTCCCACTCTGTGGAGCTCTTGCTGTCCTCTGCCCTCACTGGATTTTTAAGGAATCAGCCAGCAGGATTAGACCTTAATGTGGGATTTGATGACTATAGTTTCATCTATTGCATTTCTTACTAGCCTAGGAAACCATTTTTTTCCATATCATAAGTACCTACTTATTACCAGACTTTAAATTATAATGGCATATACTTTGCTTCTCATGTTATAAGTGGGTAAGCACTGGAGTAAAACAAATTAGCTGAAGAATGAAGCTGTATTTTTCAGCAAGTGTAATTTGGATCAGCTCCACTGACCTCAGTGGCCATGTGTTAGTGGTGAATGTGGCACAAAGAAGTGTATCTCCCTTCACACTCTCTGATTAGGTACATTTGGTCCTTAAATTCCATGAAGTCTGTAATAAAAAAATTCTCAAGATGCTGGGTTAGGATAACAGCCCCAAAAGTGATACAGAAAATGGTGCAGGGACTTTTGAGTTCATCCTAGTGAGTTCTGTTGCAGGAGTTTATGCATTCATTTTCACTTTTAAAGAACACAAACACCTTTCACCAATTCATGTAGGAAAACTAAATGCCCCACGGATAATCTCTAAATCACTAGGACTTTGACTAGATTAGAAGTATCCTATTTTAACCTAAATGAATGACTTTGTTATGTGATTGCCAGTTAATTTATCAAGGGTTAAAAATGCTCACCCTTCAGCCTAAAATTAACTGTAAGAAAAAAAGGGAAAGTATTTCAACTCTAATCAAAGTGCTTTAATGTAAAAGAGATGCTAGAGTGCAGAAAGACTCTAGGTGGTGATTTCATGTGGTCCCAATATAGGTGTGGATCCCCCTTTTATTGTTATTATCCCTGCCCCAGGTACAACAGTATCCCTCCCACTCCTTCATATCAGCTCATCCTGTTGTAGTACATCCATCACTCTAAAAGCTGGCAGGATACACAACTTTCTGTACATCAATTAAGCACAAAGTAAATCAGGTCTGCAAGCACAGTTTTCACGAGAGGTGGTAGAGTAAAACTGTACAAAAAGAAACTCTCCTGAGCATTCCCCTGTGACAGGAGAGGAAATTCACTTTCAGCTCACCTGAATCGTTGCATCTGAAACTCCCCCCCACCCAGTCTCAATGCGTTCTCCTGAAACTTCTCCCAGAAATGCCACATAAGTATGATGAGAGATAAAGAAGCAATTGGCTAAATATTTGTTTTGTTCTTTTTAGCTGATTGAAACTGGCTTATAAAAAAATTTCCACTAATAGTCTTGGCCATACTGAAAAGAATTGCGATTACACCCCCTCTACACCATGGACTTGCTGAGTTAACATCCACAGTTTTCCCTTTCACAATCCATCCTTGATTACTGACGTTCTAGTATTCTTTATTGACTTTGCTCTGAAAATGCTGATCTCTGGAAGAGGACAGAGGAGATAGCTGGAGGAAGAAACCTCTTAAACTGCTACTGCAAATCTGTTAGAAATCATCTCTTAGAGTCCTTAAGGCTTCAACACTGTGGTGAGAACTGACTCTGTGACTCAACGTAACCTGAAAGAAAGGACTGCTTTTTCTCCCCCAGAAGGTTTGGCCTCCTGTTAATATGCAGAAATGTCTTATTTTAAATCCACTCCAGCAACCATCTACCTATACAAACCTGGCCTTGGTGTCCTAACAGCAAGCAATTCTGGACTGACCTGTTGTGCTATTTCAGTCAACTTTAACTCTTGCTCTCAAAAAATTGTTACTCTTCAGTTCTGAGGTAAGCATTCGTGAACACATCAACCACCAGACCATGAATAAATTCAATCAGTACTGAAGTGCCATTCTAACATACATGTGAGTGCAATTCATCCTTTGCACAGGTGATCAAGCCAGGCAATTAGCTTAACAAAGACATCACAGGAAACCAATGAAGAGCGTGATACCAGCTGGATCTAAACATATCAGGGACTAATTGGGCCCAGCATGCTAAATAACTCCATTGACTTAACAGTGTGACATCAGAGATGAACTTGGTTCATGGCCAAGAAAAGAGAAGGGCAGAAAGAAGGAAATGGAAGAGATGTTCAGAAGTCATCAGAATAATTCAGTACATCATACAGGAACATTTTCTCTGGCAAACAAAAAAGATCCCAATATTTTGAAGTACAATTCCACGAGCATCTAGATACATTGCATATGACAGTTTACAGGTCATATATAGAAGAACACTTTCAAAAGCAAATATGAAACCAATGATCAAGTTTAAAATGGGAAAAAGAGTTGTATTAAATAGCAGCCAATAAGTCTATTAGAATTTTTGCAATTACTTTAATGCCATGTCCTACTCCATTTCCTAGCCCATTATTTCCTACAATACAAAATTTTCACAGACGTCTTTAGAAAATCTTTGTTTGCCCAAAATTTCTTTTTTCATAGAAATCTGCAATGATTCATTGATTAACCATTGCTTTCTCTTTTTTTTATACAGAGATGCCATTTATAAGATTAAAGATTATAGATTCTAGGTGCTCCTTGCATTTTTATTGAATATAGAGCTACCACAAGGTGCCAGGACAAAGAAGTTTCTTGTCACCTGGGTCACTGCATGCAGAAAAAGAGATACGGCAAAGGCAACTACCTCTGGCAAGACTTCATTCTTTTCTGTGTACAGCAACAAGGTTTAAAATTCTTGAACTGAAAGGCACACAGCAAAGATGGTGAGATGTTACATTTTTATCTTTGTCAGATTCTCCCATCTTTCACATGGATGTACAACAGCAACGACATTCCTTATTTCTAAGTGATTAACAGACTGCAGTGTTTGTTCTATTTAGGACCAACACATATGTTACTCATAGGCAAAATCCCTAGCAAATGTAAGCAAAGTTTAGGGAGTTACACCACAGAAAATCTATTTCACTTTTACCAGTGAAATACGGTAAAAAGCAAGCATTGATGCACACCAGTGTGCATGCCTTCAACTATGTGAAGGCATTCATTTTCTTAAGAAAGTGACTTAAACAGATTTTTTAAATTCAGATTTGCTTGAATTCCAAACTAATTTTTTTTTTTTTTTTTTTCAAAAACAGAAAGACTCAAGTGAAAAAGAAACCTGTTTTGGCATATTTTTAATACAAGTAAAAGACTAGGTTTATGAAATTAGAGAAGGATGGAATAATTCTGCAACACTGAAGTTAAGCACTAATATGGAAAGCAAAGAAACAAAATCCTCTGACTTGCTATGAAAGCAAAGAACTTTCCTTGCAATAGTTTTCCAACCTCCTAGAAGAGTAACCTTATAAACATAACCTACAGTAGTAGGTTATGAGGAGAAACTCATTTCAGTTTCTCCTGTTGATGTGTTATATACTCAGTGGAACTGAGACTGAAAAAAATAACTCAGTAGTCAGTAGGACACTTTTATGAGGATTGAAAACTAGTTTGCAATTATACTCCTAATGTCTGATATTAGAACAATGTCTGATACGTTTGACATATCCTTGAGGAACTGCCTCGCCCTGGGATATTTAAAAAGTTTTGTTGCAGAGTTCTTCATGTACCACTTAAGGCAGTCACTAATGATGTGTGGCACCTTGGATCCAATCCCACTGAATCAGGCAAAAGAGGATTTGAACTAAGACTCCCAGATCCCAGGAGAGCATGTACCTGTTATGCTGTGACACTTCTGCCTCTGCCTTAAAGAAGGTCACTTAAGCACCTCGCTGTTCATTAGTCCAGTGATTCAGTTATTGCTCAGAATTATACAGATCAAAGTTTGTCCAAATTTGTATACAAAGCATTCACCAGAATATTTCCCATGTTCCAGTTTTAATAAAATAAAGAATCAAGACCTTTACTAGGCGGCTTATTTTTTAGTATTCAGACCCTAATGCTATCTGATATTAATGTTATGGCCAACAGCTGAATGAGAAGGTGCACAAGTCCATGGGACCCAATGAGATCCATCCGCGAGTCCTGAGGGAACTGGCAGATGAAGGTGCTAAGCCACTACCCGTCGTATTTGAGAAGTGGTGGCAGTCCGGTGAAGTTCCCACTGCCTGGAAAAGGGGAAACATAACCCCCATTTTTAAAAAGGGAAAAAAGGGAGACCCGGGGAACTACAGGCCAGTCAGTCTCACCTCTGTGCCTGGGAAGATCATGCAACAGATCCTCCTGGAAGCTCTGCTAAGGCACAGGGAGGACAGGGAGGTGATTCGAGACAGCCAGCATGGCTTCACCAAGGGCAAGTCCTGCCTGACCAACCTAGTGGCCTTCTATGATGGAGTGACTACATCAGTGGACACGGGAAGGGCTACGGATGTCATCTGTCTGGACCTCTGTAAGGCCTTT
>NW_008824652.1:334234-336105 GCF_000699105.1 Pygoscelis adeliae
AGGTCAGGTTGGACGGGGCTCTGAGCAACCTGATCTAGTTGAAGATGTCCCCGCTCATTGCAGGGGGGTTGGACTAGATGACCTTTAGAGGTCCCTTCCAACCCAAACTATTCTATGACTCTATGACACTATGACTAGCCTGAGATACCCAGGTAGAGGTCTGCTGTATTTGTAAAGCCAAGATACACAGCAGATTTCCAGACTCGCACTCTTAGTATAATATTCTGGATAAGTGAATTTCCCTGGCTAAATATTAAGGGAAAAAGCAAAATTGTGATAGACAGGATAAGAATACTGTGTATATCACAAATACAGACAAAAAGTAAATTGTTTCAGTCTGTAAGATTTTGCTTGTCGTTCCCTAAACATGCGCTTTCATTTCTGTTAGCGAAGATTCATCTAATTATTTTTGACTATGTATTAATTGTTCTGAATAGGTAACCTCCATTTACTATTTTTTACTGGAATTCACTAGCCATTTCAAGACGTCATCTGCAACAAGAACCTTATTAACACTGTGCCAGATATATACATCTTCTGAAGTAAGAAACCAAAACGTGTATTTGAGCAAGTAGGACAGAACCCCTAGGGCAGAAAAACTCTCTAACTCTGAGCCCCATACTCAACCCGTAGGCCACAGACTTGTCTCATTAAAACTTAAAATTACTTGGCATTGTTTCAATTCTTTTCTTGCCAGAAGGTGATACAGCTGGCGTCAGCCGTGATATGCTGTGCACACAACTGTTGTCTTCCCAGATCACAGGAGAAAGGCCTGCTGTTAAACCAGTGTTAATCTGCACTTGGGCTGAGGTAGAGAATAGATAGAGCCAGGGAGAAAATTCTCACTACCCTGGAAGAGTTAGAAACATACAGGATGCATTAACACAGGTATACAGAGACTGACATATTAACAGAGATATTAATAGGCTGGACAATAATTTGAGAGAGGGAGGTGTCTCTCTCCATCAAATATTCAGGTATAGATGGTCTGCAGTCCTCTTACACTCTTGACCTAGTCTATCAAAGATACTCAACCCTGCCCATGAAACAGTGAAAAAAGGAGTAGCACACATAAAAGAACTACTTCTGCTGTACTCAGGAGCAAAACACAGCTCACTGTCTCTGCTTTTTAAAGCTTAAAATCAAATTAAGCTTAAAAAATAAAGGAAAGACAACAGTCGCAATTAAACATGTGCTCTTTCTCTAGGCTAAATGTGCTAAAGTGCAGCCCCTGCACCACACATTATGAGAATGTATTGTATACAAGACTCAGAGGTGATAAAGATATATGGAAGCACAGTGAGGTTGGAGTGTGAAGAGCAGAAAGTGGAAAGTACTCTCCAGAAGCACACTACATACATTACGATGCAGAAAAATCACAGAAGAAATTCAGCTAAAGCCCCAGCTATTCTAAATCTCCATGGCGCTGTTGACTTCAGTACAATTAATCTGGTATTCATTGATGGTGGATTGGATTCAAAGAACAAATGCAAGAAAAGCTTCATTCAGGAAGGGAAATTCAAAATTCACATGAGAATGAAGCAGAGAAATAACCAATAAGGAAGAAACAGGAAAGAGGGGTGAAAAGGAAGCACCAGTTACACCACCAATGTTCCCCACTGTCTCCCAAACACACACAAATGGGAGAGGGTCCATTTCCAGCTTCTGAAACAGGCACTAGTTTTCCTGACAGAAAACATAACACAGTGCTTACAGAAAATCCTTGGTTTTAATCTATTGATTATAGAAACACCTGGTAATGAAAGACAGAAAGAAAGGAAGGGAGGGAGGGAAGGAGTGGAGAAAGAGGCAAGGAGGAAGGGAGGAAGAGGAGAAGGATGTAAGAAGAGTAAAGGAAGGAAGGAATAAAG
>NW_008824652.1:336169-362328 GCF_000699105.1 Pygoscelis adeliae
TTTGCAAAGTGAAAGCACTTTGCAAAGAATGCATTTCTCAAACCAGACCAGAGTATCTACACAAGGAAAGCTTGAATTCAGTGTGTGGAGAAACAATGCCAGTTGTATTTGTGAGGAGTGAAAACCATCCCTGTACAAAGATATCACACATTGTCCCATGCTTTTACAACTACTTTCATGACCTGCAAGTTTGGTGGGTCTTGAGCAGTCACCACATAGGAAGCAGGGAAGGCTGTTAATTCAGAATACACCTGGAAAACTATAGAGGAGAGAGAGCTTACCCATCTATACAAAGTATGGGAAAAGCTACCTTATTAAGCATACCATTCAGAGTCCAGCAGAACCTGTTCTTCAGCACAAAGGAAATCTTGTACAAGCACAGAATCTTAAAGAGAGCTCTGCTTCTCCAGCAAAACCAGAGAAAGCACCCCATAGGCAAGAGTCTTCCCTTCTCCCCTCCCCTTGTTCCCCAGATGGTGAAAAATGTGGCTGTCCATATAACGCCCAGAGTCCCCAAGTAAAAAGAAAAAAATGAAGACACAGGAGCCACCATGGAAAAACACCATTTCATCTATTTCAAGGATTGTGATTTGAAGTGAGTCATAGCTCTCTTCCACTGTTTATAGAGCAAGACAGTGATTTCACTGTCTGCATATAGGGGTAAAGACAGTAGCTGGTTCTCTTTAACCCATTTCTGCCCTAATCCAGGGAGAAGGGGTATAGACCTTTTTTCTGCACCGCCAGCACCACCAGGAGAAGGATTAGCTGGGGCTGACAGACACACTGAGTTGTCCAGTGGACTCAGTCCCACTGCTACACCCTCTGCAGCTGGAGCACAGTGGTGTGCGGAGGAGAGCAACTGACACCGGCAGCATGCATCCTACAGGCATCCACTCATTGGACCTCTGCTCAGCTGGTGCCTCTCTACAGCACGACATTTGGCAGAGACATAATGTACCCTTCCAGAGCACTCAGAGTGTACTCCCTTCCTCACCCTCCTTAGACTTTCAAGAGCCATTATGCAGCTTAAAGTGTTTTGTGAATGCAGCTTCCTTTACATCTGCTGGTGATGCAAAAACATCAACACCACCACAAAATCCTCTCTAATGTGGATTGCAGCAGCAGCAGCCAGCAACTGTTTCACCCTGTCAGAGCAAGGAGCATTCTGAAGGTGCAAAACAACATTAGCAAAAGAAATCAGTTAGTGTGGGAGGGGAGTAGAAGAGAATAAAAAAGATCTTGGTTGCCTCAAGGACAAAGGTAAGCTGGGTTCACAGGAAAAACAAGCAGGTTAGTAGTAATCAAGGATTTTGAAATGCTGGGGGTTAAATTCTCATCATAAAGCCATAGCTTAAACTTTTAGTTAATTACTTCCTTGTACAAACATTTTGTGTTTTCTTACGTCTTCTTCTGAGGTATCCAGTGCTTTGCACGGTGAAAAATGGGATACTGAATGATACACTATGAATCTAGTCTTTCTGATAAAGCCTATGTTTCTGTCCTTCTATGAAAAGAGAACAGTTTTCCTGAGGGAGCTCCTCTCTGGTCTGCAGAGAGAAAGTTGAAATTTTCAAACCTCAGTAAAAAAGGAGAAAAACAACATATAAAAATGTCCTTGAAATGAAGAATAAAAAGACACAACAACAAATTCTGCAAGTTAAAGATATGGCAAGTGAAAACAGGTATGGCATATGAGAATAAGCAACATGAAAGAGTCTTCATCTCGTGAAGTCTGTAGGTGAATACTGGATAACTTTCTGCTTCAAAGCAACAGAAACATACTAAAGATGATGACACCTCAATCACATCTTTAAAAAATAGAAAAAAAAAGAAAAATATTTTAACAGCTGTGAAATATTGAAATTGTGTTAGCTGGGCAACTTCATTCTTCAACACGTGATAGGTAGAGTATACCAGATGTCTAGTAAGACTTTTGAAAGGCTGAGAGCAAATGACAAACGGCTTATGTTTCCATTCTTAACATCTGGAAATTATAATTCCAGAAACATGAATGTTAAAAGTCATTCTCTATACCTTGAAAGGATTGATATAGATCTGTGAGCAATTTCATCGTTTACTCAAAGTCCTGTTTTTTGTTCATACCTTTCAAAGTCACCAGGTTGGTTCTGTAAGGCATATTTCTCACCGCCTTAATACTGCAGCAGTAGTGACATATTGGAGCCTCATTTGCCCTAGATCACAGTCACGCTGCTTTAGGTTTTAGCAAAGCAGAGTTTACAGTCATGGGGTGGACCTCAGCACTGTAAAACCTGCTGATAAAGGAAGCTGCCAGTCAAAGTAATGATGGATACCACATAGACTCCTAAAGATGTCCTGTCACATAGTGTTAACCCCACATTCAGCCAACCTATTGCCACACAGAACAAGAAGGTATGCCAGCATCTGCATTTTTTGATCCTGCCCCATTTTCAGCAGGGTTCACTGATTTAATTTTAACCACTTTGACCAAAAGCAACACAAATATCACCTGGAGCAGAATGGGGCTGTTTCATACAGAAATCCTTGTTGTCAGTTAGGTTTGTGGTATTGGTTTCTCAAGCAGTTTAAAGCTGAGGCTGCTCTGCAGATTCCCTGAAGAGTTTCTTTGTCAGTATCATTATTCTTTATTACTTTGAAGGCAGATTAGACAAAATCCAGCACATCTGTATCTCACCATTTTGATGGTTTAAGATTAATGGCTGTGATAATAGCCTGCAACGCAAGTCAAGGCAAGAAATTTTGGAGTTCAGTGTCTTCCATAAA
This sequence comes from Pygoscelis adeliae, assembly GCF_000699105.1. NCBI lineage: Eukaryota > Metazoa > Chordata > Aves > Sphenisciformes > Spheniscidae > Pygoscelis > Pygoscelis adeliae. The sequence continues at coordinate 338,933 of NW_008824652.1, forward strand.
TCCACATATGGTAGCTTTTTTGATGTAATGAATGCAAATGTTGAACACATCCAGGATGAAGTTATGGTGTCCTTGGAGACTTGTCCATCCTCAGCTTTTGGCTGCAATGGCAGCTTTTGCAGAAGTGCTGATGGGACTCCAGAGTCCACAAAAGGTGAAGGGGAAAAGAAGGAAAGGATGGGTTCATTGCATTTGAAATCTTTCTAGTCTTTCCTTGGACAGAAAAAAGGACTCCACCACATCTCTGCCCTATCATGAGAGCTCATTTCTGTGATCTCCATGAGATGGTAGGTACGTGGCATTCTCAAAAGCTAGAGCTGCATAACAGTTGCGTGTAAGGGCAGCAGACTATGAATAGGGGGACCTAGCTGGAGATCACTAGGTGAAGACCAGGTGCCTCCCCAAGTTGTCAGAGTATAGAGCTGTATGCCCTTTGGTGAGGGAAGGAGAAAAGGGGACTGGACAAGGTTTCATTTTCAGCTCTGACCAGGTAGCACCTCACCAGTCTGAGATCCAGGTTTGGTCGAGCATGCAAACCAATTTCATGTCTTCATCCTGCACAAATAAGCAAGGAAGATTCAGGCCAGTCAGAGCAGTTTGGTGCCCAGTCAGGTTGCATTTTAATCCAGTTTTACAGCAATGCTTCACGGAATTATTCAGAAGATCTGCCCAAGAGCAAATGATCAGCAGGTCTAACACTTATTCCTCACCCATGGCACTCAACAGAACACAGGGGCTTCCTCAATTATATTATTCCTTGAGACCCACATAAAAAAATAGTTGTTACCTTAATCACTGAGCAGAGCTTAAGAAATGCATATGGTCTTCACAAATTGCCTTTTTACATAGTGCTTTATTTTTGTTCTCTGTGTTCAATCATGGTATAAAATTTGAGATAGAAAGTGGTCAAAAAAATGAGTTGTTAATGTAGAAGAAGTTGAATGAGGAATTATTACACAAATTCGCCATGTCTTCTAAGTACAGTATGCAGCTTACACCAATTCAATACAAAAAGTCTCAACTGTCTAAGCACACTGTCTCTGAAACCAAAACAACAAAAAAAGAGAAAGACAAATAGAGAAGATTTTGGATGATGGCTCTTACTAAATATACTGCATCAGAATATAAGCAAAAAAATCTCTATAAACAGCACACAAGTTGCAATGTCAGAATTAATAACATCATCTAGCAATAAGGTCCAATCTATTAACTTTAATTCTTTTTTTTTTCTATTGGGCCTTCTCAACTTTTTCAGATAGCAAAAGTAATATTCTTCCTTTATCCTCAGACCCTGAACTCAACCCTTTTACCTTATTTTAAGAGGCTAAACCACAAAGCATACACAGAGTGAGGATGATTATTCCCAGCAGCAAGAGCAAGTTACAAAGTGTTCATTCTGGTTGTGGCCATTTATTCAATTAGGCAGGTAAACAGACTATGAAAATTTTATTATACATGCCTATTCTAGTGATTTGCTAGATTAGCTCTTTTGACATCTGCATAAAACAAAGATCAGTTTCTACTTATTAGAACCCTGGGGAAGGATCATTTACAATTAAGCTTTGGAATTTTTTTTAAGCTTTTTAAGCTTCCCACATGAAAGGAAATAAAATTAAATTACTTAAATTTGTGCCCTTCCAATCTAGTGGGACTGCTAGCTTACATGTATGATGAAACTCCTATCTATATATACTAGTAGAACTAGTCTTACAGGATATAAGAATATATCTTTTATAACTGAAAGACAAAAGGTTGTTTCTAAAAACAGCAGCTGGGAAGTGAAGGAAGAACAGGAATGTAGGAACAGGAAGGCAGCTACCTTGTCCATCATAAATCTTAATACCCATTGATTTAAATGGGTTTGCATATGTAAATCCAAGATATCACAGAAAGAGCATGATTAGCCCCTATGATATCACAGACCAGTAGCTAAAGTTAAAAATTAAAGCCCCAGGAAGGTTTTGCTATTTGCTTTCAATCAAGTGCAGCGTTCAATAGCCTATTGATTTCAGGACAAGAGTATAGTTTCAATCATAAATTTCGGAAGTATCAGTTATTACATTTTTCAGGCATAGAATCATTGAATCATAGAATCATAAAGGTTGGAAAAGACCTTTAAGATCATCAGGTCCAAACATTAATATAGCAATGTCAAGTCCACCACTAAACCAGGTCCCTAAGCACCACATCTACACGTCTTTTAAATACTTCCAGGGATGGTGACTCAACCACTCCCCTGGGCAGCCTGGTCCAATGTTTAACCACTCTTTCAGCAAAGAAATTTTTCCTAATATCCAATCTAAACCTCCCCTGGTGCAACTTGAGGCCATTTCCTCTCATCCTATCGCTAGTTACTTGGGAGAAGAGACCGACACCCACCTCGCTACAACCTCCTTTCAGGGAGTTGTGGAGAGCGATGAGGTCTCCCCTGAGCCTCCTCTTCTCCAGGCTAAATGACCCCAGTTTCCTCAGCCACTCCTCATAAGACTTGTTCTCCAGACCCCTCACCAGCCTCGTTGCCCTGCTCTGGACACGCTCCAGCACCTCAACATCCTTCTTGTAGTGAGGAGCCCAAAACTGAACACAGTATTTGAGGTGCAGCCTCACCAGTGCTGAGTACAGGGGGACACTCAGTTCCTTAGTCCTGCTGGCCACACTATTTCTGATACAGGCCAGGATGCTGTTGGCCTTCTTGGCCTCCTGGGCACACTGCTGGCTCATGTTCAGCTGGCTGCTCAGCTACTCTGTAACCCACTTCCTCGGCCTGAGTCATAACAGCAAAGATTGGAATTAATAAATCCTGATCCTTAATACTATTTTACCTTCTAACAGCCTATCTTGCAGACACTGCTATGTCTGAATCTGTTGTACACAGAAGGGTTTGGTATTCTTAATGATGTAATTACATTTGCTTTATCCTCATTGGAATTAAGGAAAGTAACTCAAGAAGATAAAGAAATACTCTGAGGTCTTGGCACGTAATATAGCATATATGCAAACTGTGAGAGCATTAGCTAGAAGGTAGTCTAGATCAATGTCAGCTCAGGATTATGAACTGTAGGAGTGACTGCTCCTAAGACAAAGGTGAAAATCTATTACTATTCATCTAGACAATTGTGTGCTGGTCTTCATGATGCATATATACCCTTTCTACAGTTAGGCTGTAACCACAGGCAGTCCTTCTCAATTCATGAAAACCTGAAAGACCCGTAGTAGGGAGGAAAGCAGCAAACAGTGATCCACAAAATGACCATAAAATAACAAATTCATACACTCCTGCAAGCATAAGCAAGCTGGCAAATTGTTGGGAAAATAATTTTTAAAAATTTAGCACCATTTTTCTTTGGTTGGAAGTGAGAACCATGATGGCAGCACCACACCAATTGCTCCTTGCGTATTTAAATAAAAATTTGATGGTCCTAGGATTTCAAAAGATCCAAACACTTCTCTGCAAAATAAAAGTAGAGGATTATAATTAGTAGTAGTAGCTAAATTGAATTCTCATCTTTCCACATAGCTCCCTATGCTAAGGACCATCCACATAAAAATGTCCTTCCAAAACCTTCCATGATGGTTTACACCCTTCTCTGAGACCACAGAAGACCTCTGGGTAGGGAAATGTGCAGAGACTGGTGAGATCATTTCACTATCTCTATATGTTACCACTTTCCCAGTTTGATTTCAGGTACTCCCCCAGAAGGTGTAGCAAGATCTTGTACATCTGTCATCACAAAGTTTATTTGCTGACATATAGGAAGGTGTAAAGATACATGAGCTCCTCCCTGCCTGGAAGTGTAGGAAAGGTTGCTTAACTCCTCAAAAGGAACACAGACACAAAAGATTACGGTTTTTAAGGAGGTTGCCAAGAGACAAAATTCCCCTTTTTCACACACTATTCCTATTTAACGAACCAGAAGAAAGATCTTTTAAATCTGCTTTTAGAAGAAGATGAAAGTAGCAAAGGTCTGATTTAACTAATAGAAGGTCAAATGCTTTCTCTGTCAATGTGGTATAAATCTGGAGTTCTCATGAAAACAGAGCTTTAGCCCGAAAATTTCATACAGGAAAGTCAGCTTATAAAAAAGCACAGCAGAAACCATTTCTGAAACCATGTCTCTTCACTGTCATCACCAAGTAAATTAAGAGGATGAAAAAATCTCACATTTAAAGAGATCCAAGGTCTGAAAAATTTTCAACCAGTTAACTGTATACACTCTTTTATTAAAACAGGAGCCCTACAGTTCATGTTGTTTGCCCCTTCTGATTAACAGGCAATAAAAAAAATTTCCAAAAACTAGTAAAAGACTCAATGAAAACAGAAGGAGCCTCCCCAGCCCCCTATGTGTCATGAAGTATTTTAGGGGAAGCCATTCCCCTGTCCCCCTATAGCGGAGTAGGGTAAACCTTGGTAGAATTGCTTCTACTCTCTCCTGTGGAAGAACCTTCCATCCTCATTTTTTTACAAGGGAGTTACAAACAGAAGAAAAGCAACATTTTCCCTGAGTTTTTCTCTATCTAGGCCTAAAATCCCACCATATTGTACATGAAAATGCCAGTACATCTCTACTGTAAGCTCCATGCTTAGGAATATTCTCTGAATTCTGATGTTTGAGTCATGAAAAGATAAACACAGAATCAGTGAAAAAGTAGGACTGGAAGAGATTTCAGAGAAATGGAGAAAAGCAAGAATACCAAAAATTTGATGGATACTAAACCCTGTTTACACTCTCTCTTGCTTACTGCCTTCATTGTAGAAATCAACAATTTCCTAATGAAAAAATAAATTTATTTTTAAGGCTATATCTATCATTTTTATCTGTCTACATTTCCATTATATTATTACTTCTTCTGCACACCTCTTCTATCTGTTTCTAGCTCCCTGTATACCCACTAGATACAGGAAAATATTCCTAAGCATATAACTGATACACTCTGTCTCCAGAAAAACTAGATGATCTCTTCAAATCAATGACTTTTAAAAGGACAGAGGCTATGGATCTGTACACTCAGCTTCTACTTCCCTGATGCCTAACAGCCTGCAGGAGAGGATTATTATTTCAGGGTAGTCCCTCTTCTCTCTCTCCTGAGGAATAATTTGGTGCATCCTAAATCACCTCTAAAAGATATTACTCTTATTTCCTCCTAAAGCATTCAGAAAAAGATACTCCTTAACTCCCCTAGGTAGCTTCTTTTATTGATGACCTATCCTTAGTGTAAAAAATTTTACCCAATGTCTCACCAGGTCTTTTTTCTTCTCTTATAGCTGGAAGTTACTGTTAACTTTTCCCATGTAGAGGTCATGCAGAATGGTTTACTGCCATCCCTTATGCAAGAATTTTAGTTCTGGAAAACAGCTACTGTTCATGTCCCTTCAGCCTTATATTTCTAAGATGAACACAGCTAATGCATTCAACCTTCCCTCACAGGCCCTGTTTCATAAATCTGTTATTGTGCCTGGTGTTGCATCCTGCACTCTCTCCACTTTGTAACCAACATTCCTCCAGTCCTCTGCTTACACTGGGACACAGTGCCCCAGCCCCAGCCTCACCAGTCCCCAGGAGCGGGGCATCATTTCCTCCCACATCCAACATTTGATGTTCCTGTTAAGAGACATTTCTATTATCAGTGCCTTCCCCTCCTCCCTCCTCCCCAACAGCACAGCTGATGCAGACTCAGCCTGTGATCTACTGCATCTCTGTTACCCACCCTTTCTTTGTTCACTTGATTATTTTTTTTTTTCCCTTAAACATAGTACATTGCATTTGCGCTTACTGGATTTCATCTTGCTGATACTGTGTACTTTCTCCAATTTATCAAAATCATATTTAATTTTAAACCCATTACCCATCATGCTCTCAGCCCTTCCCAGCTCCACACCATCTGGATTAGCACAACATTTCCATTTTATCATTAAGTCATTAAACAAGACATTATCTCTCTGCTACAATTAACCCTCAGGACATCACTTGCAACATCTTCCCAATATAAGGCAGCAAATAGGTCCACAGGCCATAAGTCTGTATCATGTTCTACTATGCAGTTTATGTGAATGTCTCATAGTGCTGTGTCAGGAATCAATCAATATACCACTTCTGTTTCTGTCATGCCCAGCAAACCAAGTACCCTGTCAGGAAAAAAGCATTAGATCAGACCTGATATTGTAATTAGTGGGACAATTTGAGGGCTTCAGCCATAGCCCATGGAAGTCTGTGGAGAGTTTTGGAGTGAGCATATTACCAGGTACTTCCGTTATTGGTTTGTTTGCTGGAGGGCTTTTGGTTTGTTTATTTGTTTGTTTATGATTCATGTATAAGCAACTTCTATTTTTCTGCTGTTGAATTCAGAAAACTGAAACATTCTTCTCTCCTGGGACTCAAAAAGACAAAACTGCAGATACGTCCCCAGGAGCAGGAATTTCAGTCCTTATGGGACATCTCTCTTCCTCCTACCTCTGCAAAATCTTACTGTTGCTTTCAGTAGCAACCTGTAGTTCATGTTGCTACTAGTACATCAAGTTCAACTAGTACCTTTCCACCTTTTGGTCACTCATCCTTCCCACTCAGCTGGTAAGGTAAACCTATATTACCAGGTGAGTGTACACACAGCCATGCATGTAAAATCAAAAAGTGAAGACAAAGTAGAGATAGGGAGAAAACGATCAAAGATAACATTAACTAGTACAGCTTCCTGAATTATACCACTGAGAGTAAAAACTACCTTGCAAGTGTCCAGCCGTTATGTCTGAAAAACCCTCTGGCTTGTAAATTCTCCTAGCAATTCTCCTAGGACCAGAATTAAAAAATTCACAGCACCTGAGTAATAACGTCCTGATCTTCCACCACCAAGGTCAGCAAAAGAAGGGAAGTGTCTGGAGTATATTGGATGGGTTGATATCACCACTTTCAGAGACAGGTAGCCAAACACTCGTCCTGCAGCCTCTATATGTTGCTCAAAGTGCAGGACAAAAAGGTAAATAAATGTCCTATCCAGTGATGAGTATGAATCAGTGGTATTTTACAGACTGAGCGCTCCTGCATTACAGGAACATAAAGATACTCGGTCTCTATCCCACACCTGCCTGAGAGGAAGTCTTCTGTTCATCCCTGTCTCCTCCCAGTCCTCTTGATCTCAGTCATTTTAGCACAGCCCCCAGCCTCAGCAGGCTCAGAGCACAGAAACGCAGTTATCACAGAAGTGTGTTTCTGTGCTTCTCTGTGGTTCCCATCATTTTGATTCAATTACACTTCGGTGCCTAGATAAAAAAAAACAGGAATTGGCTTCTAATTCTGTCACTTATGACAGAACTGCTATTTGCTGCATTGTGTGCACCAAGCAGCCTTGCTTTATTGCAGTTCTTTTTTTATGATGATCTAGGACAAGCTTTGTCAACAAAACAACTAAATTCCTGTTCTCTCATCTTTCTTTATGATCTGAAAGAAAATTGACACTTGATATGTCTAAAATAAGTTCCATAATGGCAACAAAACTGCTTAAATACATTCAGTGTGCTGAAAATATCAGATAAATGGCAGGCTTGGCTCATGTTAACAAGCTTTGCACTTTTTGTATTCTTTTAATCTGTGATAAAATTCAGCACTTACCAGCCATTAAGGTTGCATTGTGCAAGTCAAAAATGCAGACAGATATTCTGAGAGAATTTTAATCATATAATCACCATACAAGACATTCAGATACTGTATGCTCAGATTTTTTATTTTTTCTCCTCTTAATAAAACATGCACATAGACAAAATCAAGAATTCTAAGAGACAAGATTTTATTTATGTTCATCAAAACAGCTGTTTTGAAGATGGCGGGATTGATGGCATTATCAGGGACTACACCAACCAAAAAGGTCCTATCCTAGAGCAGTGAGAAAAGATACATGTGATGGGATGTTTTCAAACTCCAGAAATCTACAAATTACGCCAGAGGTGATTAGAGCAAATATATTACAGCAATTTGCACAAGCAGGCACTGGATATGCCACTTGTTAATTGCTGACATTCAGAACAAAACCCACCTGAAGTGAACAAGGCAATTGTCCCCTCGCACAGTTACTGCTTCTGGTTACCTGCCTGTTCAGACAGTCAGTGCCATGGTACGTAGTATCAGCACCTCCTTCTTGTGGGCCTGGGTCATGGGGCAGCAATTCACTATTCCAGAGCACTGCACAAGGAGAATAACAAAACAGGACCTTCAAAAGAGCTCACACAGTCTAAATACAAGGGAAACAACAGGAGGGGGAGCTGCTGGAGGACAGGAGGAGGCATGCACGAGGTTGCCCAGCACAGCTCCTCAGCCTCCCGGCTGCCTGCCACTCTGCAACCTATTAAATTCTTTAATACAGCACCCATAAAAACCACGAGAAAGGAGAGAGTAGTGCAAGGTGAGTGGAAAAATGCCATGTTTCCTGCCAGCCATCTTCAGTCATGTAAGATTTTATCTTTACAAAGAGCAAAGCTTCATCTTGGGTAGGGTATAACATGGGTTATATCAAGTGTTAGTTTCATCTTCATTTTCTTTAAACTGGATGGTTTTTTACCATAAGGATTCTTAAGAAGTCTGTTCACATTATAACAAATGTCAGTGAACATCCATGAGTCACTGCTCATTTGCTCAGGCTATTGGCCTCTGACTATCTCAGCTCTTGATGTATTACCACATGAAAATATATGCTCCCATTCCTAGTGCATTTCTAGAAACACATCTCTGTCTGACTCTTCTGGTTAACAACCTCACATCTCATTCGGTAGTTTCATGAAAATCACGGGAATTACAGAAGGAAGGTTTTTCTCATGGAGGGTATATTTAAACCCTCCTACTTTAATCCAGAGCAAGCCCAAAGAAAAGCAGAACTAGCTGACATTTACAAAAACACACCTGAAATGAACATTCTCCCTTTTTTGTGTCTATAGCCAGAAGAGTAAGAAAACAGATGGGATAAACCTATGTATTGACTTATCATTTCATTCAAGATTCAAGTTGCTCCAAAACATGGGAAACAAGTTGTACCATATTTTTTAACTCTTATTTTGTCTGAAATTCCTGGTTTAAGAACCAGGTTGAAAGAATACATGAAATTCTAACTTGCGGGAAAAGCTGTGTTGTAAATTCACAGTCCAGCTCTTCCACTTGAGCCAGGCATGTGTGGGGCATTTATTTAAAGGAAACTCCAAAAATTGAGATTCTTCTATTCTTTCTTTGCCTCAGCATGAAATCTGAATGAACTGGCACAACAGTGGTCAGAAGCTAGTAAACTTAACCAAAGCACCTGCCCTGAAAAGCTTCCAGCAGATGCTGTCAGAAAGCTTCCTGAATCACCATGGCCTTAATAAGCTTTGCCAGCTGACCTGGGAAGAGCAGGTCAATCACACTCTTTGCTTTTCTTGACTCTTCAGTGTCTTCAATTTGCTGGTCACAAAAACACGTGGCCATGCTCTCCTCTTGGTTTCCTTCAAGTAATGCCATTGACCGCAAACTCTGGCTCATGACCAGTCTAGAATGTGACCTTTCACAACATGGAAAGTGTAACACACAGCTTTTGCTATTTTCTCTTTGAATGGCAGAATTTCATGTTTTCTGTTGTACTCTTTCATGTATTGCCATCACACATTATTTCACCTGATCGTGACTGAGTATACTGAGTTGCTGTTTTCCCATTAGATTTGTAATGAACACATTGGATATCCATGTGGATAGACTGGGTGTAGGAAAACATTTTGAAGTGTAAGAAAGGCATTTGATTCTAAGCATAGATGTCCCAGAGAACCAGGATTTATTTTTTGTTTTGTTTTACTGGGCTCACCATAAAGAAAAAAGGGAAAAAAACCCATACATAAAATTTAAGTTTAAAACTGGATGTGAATTGAGGTTGGTTCCCAGTCAACTTTAGCTTTGATTTCTGATTTCTAAGTAAAACTCTGTCACAAGTGTTGTCACCATGTGCTTCCAATAGCTCATCCCAAGCTGGACTCAGAATTACCCACACATGCATGATGCACAGCAAATTCTCCAGTTTAGAGGCTGCTGTGGAACTTTGAACAAATTTCATTTACGTTTGAACATATTTTCCATGTACATCCTGGATTCACCTGCCTCCACAAAAAGAGATGTTTGATTAGCAGTGGCACAATCCCAAGGCAAGCGGAGTGGCAGAGCTCCCTTTCCTACCAGGCCTGGGTCAGATGAAGGAGCAGGGTCGTGTCAGGGGACCTTAGATGTGGACACATATGAGGTTCCCTGGCACATCACAGAAATACACTTGTCCTCTCCAAATCCTTACAGCTGCCCATGTGAGGGTCAAGAGTCTGAGGGAAGGCATGAGATCTCAGCAGTGTGGCAAGCAATCATGATTTACTTGCCTCCTTATTCCTTCCCCCTTCTCTTTCACCTTCCCAGCAGTAAAGCCATATCTGTGATCAATGATAATTTGCAAAGCTACACTTTCACTCGTCCTTTCTGAAATGAAATTGTGGCCATCTTTTGCCAACCACCTAATAGCAATCTCTGTTGTGGTCAGGAGAAAAGACAGACCCATGTGGTTAAAGTATTGGATGGGAACCGGATTTCACATTCAGTGCTTGGCTCTCATGTAGATTTACTGCGTAACTGGGAGGAATTCATTTATTTACTAACCATGAAGTTCTCATCTACTAGAGACATCAGAAACAAATATGTAACAGGTTATTTCAGGCCCCACTTGTTTAGATTTTACAAAATCTAATCAACATAATGGTATGCTATTCAAGCAAGGACCATAATTTGGACAGGAGGAAAAGAAATAGACTTGTTTTATTTTAATAATAAAGCTGGTTTGTCCCTGGAACTGTGCAAGATGCAAACAATGTTGAATTATTGCAGGTCCAAGCATACACTTTTTCTTGGAGAGAAAATGAAATTATTAGGTTAGCTTCATTATTCAAGAATGAAAAGGAAACACGAAAAGTAAAACTGGAAGTATAAGAAAATTTTCAAAATAACTGTTGTTTTAATACTGTAGAATGTCATTAACTTAAGAGGTCAGGTTTTTCCTGGCATGAATGGTGTGCCAGTTGTATGACACATCAGTTAAACCACAGTTGTATGACAGTTACCTAGTGGTCTGGTGTTCCATGTTTTCTTTACCATGCTGCTGGTGTTGACAGGGTTACAAAACCTGAACTCTCTCCTTGCTTTCCCATTCAGGGATCTGTATGGAGCTGCTAGGAGTAGTCTTTGACTGTTCCTCACTAATGCCAGTTTTGTCCCTTTGTTTATGAATTACTTTATGTGGCCTATTCAGTTCCACTGATGCCCCAGGACTCAGGGAACTTCTACCACCAGCGTGAGTTTTCTCTCCAACATGCAGCCTTCTTGTTCTTCCATGCTGCGGTGAAGAACAACACTCAGTCGCAGCACCCCTGTTGACTCTCAAGAAGATGGGACAGAGTAAGATGTCTTTGCCCCATGACAGGTACTTGCACAGTAAGTGTGATTCGGACTACAGTCTCCCCAGGACTCCATTCAATTCAGTGCTACCTTCTCCAGCTGCCAGCATCAGAGATGAGTTTTATGTAGCTTAGCCCTTCAGTCTTCACCTGCAGCCTATTCCTATACAATAGGTGCAAGGCTGTGGCACTAACAAGGACTCATGTTTGCATGTGGTTCTCATCTCAAAACTCCTTCCTTCTTCACTCTGTGTGCTGCAGAGAAAGTATCTTATGACTGAGAGCTTTTGTATATACTCTTAAACCTTGTTAGCAAGCCCACTGCTTGTGAAGAGCTGACCACACACAAAAGTTTGACATTAAAACAGTGCACCTGAAGACAACAGACATTTTCTTAGATGTGCTCGTATTTGTCTGCTTTGTAAATTATCATCCTGTTCAATTGTTCCTAGGCAAGGACAGGAATATTTAGCAGCAATTTACTAAGCCTGGAGTATCTGGAGTGGTTTAAAATACATTTGGCTGGCTATTGGAAGAATATTTAGTAGCAATTTTACCAAGCCTGGAGTATCTGGGGTGGCTTAAAATACATTTTGCTGGCTATTGGCTGCCTTGCCTAACCAGCAGCTTTGGAAAAATTGTAGTGAATCATCACTTAAGTCAATGCATTCAGATGCAATCTTATTCTGTAATGTCCTTGCATGTTTACTAAGCACAATCTAATGAATTTTAGACTTTTGCCATAAAAATATGTGGAACTGTCCCATCACATTCAAAGACAGTTTTTATTATTATTAATTGCATCTCTTTCCCCAATCTACTACGAGACCTTTCATAAAATACTGCAATTCACTAATCTTTGTACCTTTTGAATACCCTGGCTTTTGGAGGCATAACCTAGGTCCAGGCAGCACTGAACATAGAAGGCTGCTGTAGCCAGAGCTTCCAACATGCAGGCTACTGCCCACTTACCACCTTCATGAGGTCATGATAGAAAGCCTGCAGCTGGCCCGTAAAGCCATCCTGTTTTCACAGTGGTCTCAAGTAACATGCAGCAAGAAACCTGTGTGTAAGGGAGATATTACAGAGGTGGCCCATGTTCCCAAAAATAATTATATGGCATCAGGCAATGCTGGAAGATTAGGAGGGAGACAAACAAAACCCATTATAACAACTTACAGTTCATTTTTAATACAGAAGATGCTAATCTTAAAAGGTGTTTAGTCCTCTGAAACAAGCTGCTCTGAGTCCCTCCTAATTTGAATCTGTTATGGTAGCCATTATTACCATTATATTAGTAATGTTTTTCAAGCCCCTTTTTTCATCTTTGTTTAAATATTTAAATTCTCTTGAATCTCAAGCAAAGCACAAAATATCCAGTTTTCTCCACGAAATATTCATGTTATGGGTTAGAAGAGACAAAAACCCTAAACAATTGTGGAGGAGAGATTATAAACCTGGATTTATAACCACATTCTAACCAACACCAGGAAAAATAAATGGGTCAGCAGAGAAACAACAACAAAGCCTGTCAAAGGAAAGGGGCCAAATCTTCAGCTAATGTAAATTGCAGCTTCATTAAAGTCAATGGAGCTATGCCTGTGTACACCAGCAGAAAATATGGCTCTGGATCTCTGCTTCTACTAGTGGGGGCCATATGGTAAGCCTTCACATGACTGAGTCCTCTTCATAAAGAAACGATTGTGTTTAGCTAACTTTGTACGTACGAGTTTCCTGCCTGTGACTTGAGTAAAATCCATGAATAATTCATGATGGAAAAGTACAGATTTACAGTGCTTTTCTGTCATTTTACCACCAGGCTTGTACTCAGCACACTCAGATAGTATTATTTCTAGAGACTTAAGTCAAGCAAGGCAACATACTTCTCATGTAAGAAGTAATTGTTTGGGTAACACCTGATGTCTGCAATGCCTTTCTCACAAATGTGCTCATATTTGCTTGAATTTTGGCAACACAGTAAAGAACAAAAGATTGAGAATAAAGACGAGGATGCCAGACCCAGATGACTTTCATAAAACCTTTTGTGTGCAGAGGTATTCAGCAAAGTACCTGCAGAGCCTTCAGTTGTAGCAGTAGTGCAGGCAGGTGTGAAGGAGACCAATGGGTGACACACACCCCCCCCAGACACCTACCAGCCCTGATGGAAGTTGAAATAACAAAGCCCAGAGCCTGCTCAGAGTTCATGATCCCCTTGCTAAGCATGAAGAAACATGGCATGTCAGCAGCAGAGACCCAGGAGCAGATCCGCTGCTGCATCCCCATTGCTTTATTTCATTCCATTGGCACATGGCAGCCATTAAATCCACTGTAAGTGCAATTTGAGTCACGTGCAGTTTTTAGCATGGTGAATACAACATATTATCACCTAAATTATCTGAGAGACATTTTTTGCCTGCCCTGTCTCACAGTCAAGATCACCTATGACACAGGGCAAACCACAGCACTGCCCAGAAGGCTTCCTCTTTACAAAAGAATCACTTATTTCACTCAGTTAATTACAGCAGACAACGCAATTCTTAGTGCACAGCTTTTAGACAAAATGCACAAGTGTTCTTCCTCCCTCTCTAATTGCAGAGCATGCCATTCTTCTGGTATCCATCAGTTTTCCCTCTTTTGTACAGTTACCACAGGGTATCCATAAACCCTATCTCTGGCTACAAAAAGTCAGTATGCTTATGCTGAATTTTCAACTGCAGCCATTTTGCTGCTTGTCTGTTGGCAAAAATCTAGGTTTGTGATTGCGCTATATACCTTGAAAGTGTTAATCTTTTGATTGCTTGGGTTTGTTTTTTTTTTTTTTTCTTTTCTCTCTCCTAAGATGTTGGCTTTTTCAGCAAAAGTCCAATTCTTCAAAATCAATTAGTAATTTCAGACTCTCCATTTTAGTGCTTCCCACATCAGATACGTCAATACTACCTCATTTTCTGAAAGAGCTCAGTATTCAGTCTTGGAAAACTGGATCTTCAGGATAACCAGTCACTAATCCTCAGTTCTTATTTTACTCCCTAGCCTCTCAGCCAGAAATCTCTTATTCAGAGAGAGTCAGAGAGAGAGAGACTGGATTTCTTTCTTTAATGACACATTCATTTACTCATCAGAGAAAAAAAGAGGTGAATCAAGACACAGGAGAAAAAACAAGCAGCAGCAATGAACCAAAGTCAGACTATACTGAGCCTGCAAGGAATGACTGTCTGGAATTGGGGCTCTACTAAATCTAATCCATCACAGATTGATGAACACCACCCTCATTATTGCCTACAGGAATTTTTCTAAAAGGATTTAAATCCAAATGTTAGGTTTGAGAAGGAGGAGGAAGTTGGTGAATCATAAGGTTTTAATAAATCAACTTTGGCTGTGTATTTGCAGGATGATCTTACTTTTTCTTGCTTTGAAATAATGCAAGGAACTGAACTGTCCTTGACAACAGCCCGTTAGGACTCTAAGATATACCTTTTTCTTCTAAGATCTTCAAAAATTACCATCTATTTTGCATTATTTAGACAAATTAAACTAATATAGACTATTCCTTTTCAAAAATAACCTGCAAAGCCTTTTTTATGTCTGGGTCTGTATACTGGGGAGCCTGGAGTACCAACCATCAAGAAAAGCAAGAGTGTCTGCCTGAGTCTGACCTTCAAGGAAGAGCTGATGGTCAGAGATCACCATTCTTTCCCTCCATTTGCAAATGGAGGGAAATTATCAACAATAATAAATAAATAACATAATATATAATATAAATAATAATAAATAAACAAAGCAAAATATCAGAGAGGAAAACAGATGTCATGAGAGACATGGATATTAGAAAAATTCTGTGCAATAGCCAGGAGGATTTCATCCCCAACAAACAGACTTGGGAAATCACCAACTGGCAGATCATCTCCAGAAGAATTAATAGGAAGCTGAGAGTATGTTTGAAGCAGATGCTTCGAGTATTAATAGACAGACTCCTACTTGCAGCTGTCAAATCAGGACCCAATGTGGAGGAAACAAGGGTGCCCAGAAGAAACTCAGATGAGCCCTTTTCAGAACAGGGCAGGGTATGGAGAGCAAAGGGCCTATGAAGGAAATGGAAAATAGGGAGAAATGGAAGAGATTTGGCTTTTGTCTTGCAAGCCAGAGTTGTTGCAAGAACAAAGAAGGAATGAACTTTCTTCAAAATTTTCAAGAAGAAAGAAAATAATAGTGATTATCTGGCAAGGCACTATAACAGCTTATGGACCAAAAGTCATGGTGAATAATATACTCTTAAAACACTTTATGATTCTTTTTGAAGGATCTAGTCTCTCTCAGGTACCTTCATTAACATAGTTCTTCAAAAAGTTAGTGCCAATGATAAATGTTCTCCTAAAGGAGCTTCAGGTTTATGAGATCCAGGTAAGCACAATTAAAGGACCCTCACAACATTTTATTTGCATCTTAGTATCAGAAGACCTTGACAAAACTGGATCTTCAGGTAATTTCCACAGACCATGCCAAGAACTTTTTTAGACTGTGAACATCCTAAGTAGCAAATTCCATCTATCAAACAAGTTCAGTTCTTCCCACAAAAAAAAAAAAATCTGGCTCAACAGATTAAAAAGACTTTATGTATAGAAGCCTCAACTAGTTTCTCTTATTCAGAAAGTTAAATTCAGAAAGAAGTTATGTTCAGAATCTGTTATATCTGTTATATTAAATATAAATAAATTAGTTTATTAGTTTCCATTACCTGATGCCTTTGTAGTATTGAACTAGCAGAAGCCAAATAGAGCATTACGATCATCTGCATACCTACAGATGGATGAAATTTCTGAGAAGGTTCCATCACGCCTGTTAAAGGGAGAAAACAGGAATCCGTATCCTGTTCATTCACAATTCCAAAAAGAACTGAGCTCAGATAATAAAATAAAGGCGAAGTAGTTAGACAAGGCTCTATGCAAATTATAACATAATAAATTTCCAAACTCCCTTGTTTTATTGTTTAGAAGAGAAAAATTGAGAATTCCTTGCATAAAATCAGAAAGGAAAAAAAAATCAACACAAACTACACAAGTGGCTCTTCAAAAGCTCACCTCAGACTGGAAAAGAAATCTCACTTCGTAACTCATTATAATGATGATTAAAGTAACTAAAACAATTTTAAAAGATGCCAAAACCCTATGCCCTGTATAGAGGAGCAGAAACAGGCCATGACTCAAGGCTTTTGAAAATCCTCCCTCTGAAGATCTCCTCCCACTGGGTGGGATAAAAGGATTGTTGGATTGAAGTCAACAGGACTATTTGTTTTCCCAGTTATGCACATGGGTAAGCACCTGAGTGAACAGAGACTTCACAGTCTAGCCATGATGAAATCAGCTCTGATTGGTATTTCTTGTCGATGCAATGGACATAACCCTGTCTATTTCAGGTCCTGTAAAAGCTAAATTTACTCAAATAACAAAGGTGAACCTAACTTGCAAAAAAAGCCGAACTTATACAATATGTATATTTAGGAGACTTCTAATTCCAGTGCTGAGCAAGTCTAATCCACCTGTCAAACAGTAACTCTTCCATGAATATCTGTGCATGCAGTTAGAAAAGGACTAAAGTATTAAGCAATCTCATAGAGGTTGGACAGAAATAAAACATTAAACAAATATATAGGTTTCATATAAAAAACATGTCTTGGGAGTTCACAGGTTTTCTCTTTTTTTCTTGAAAGTGGAAGCAGACCCACCGTCAGAGTCAGATGGGTAACATCACTTCCCAGGAACCTGCCTCCAGCTACCAGGGCCTTCCCAAATGAACAGAGAGCAACTGCATGAGGATATGACCCAACTACCTCGGTGCCTTCAGGTGCATCCTTCTGCTCCCATGGGCGAGGGTAGTCATTCCTCTCTTGGTTTTGCTCTCTTTCCCCAGCAGCTAAAAACCCTGGTCTTCTTGTGGTCACTGTGACCAAGGCTGCCCTCCACCCGTACTTCCTTGCCTTGCTAAAGTCAAAGAATACAACATCCACTGCTCTTTCCTTGTCACCAGAGCCAAACACCTCAGCAAAAAAAGGCAGTCAGGGTGATCTGGCATGATTTGCTTCATCATATTTCTAAACTTGCTGTTGCCCACAAGTATTTGCTGTCCTCAAGCTTGGGGAAAAATACCAATATTCCAGCTTTCTTGGATGCTAATGTCCTTGCTTTTTTTTTTTCCCATTTCTTTGTATTTCATTTCCTTTTTGATTATAAGCCAGTGTCTTCTCTCAGTATTTCACCTTGATTCTTGAACTGGTGTGGGGAATTCCATTTTTAGATTAGGTGTTGAATACCATCCCTCAGCTACACTGACGGTAACTTGAAGAGAGAATGCACAGGTCTGCTTTAAAAGAGAAATGTCCAGGTTTGGAAAATAAAAAGGTTAAAAGAGTCTTCTAATATAAGACCACTACAGACCCTTCATAACTGGGAGCTCCTTCCATAAAGTGGCAGAAATGAAATAGGAAACATTTTAGTAAAAAACCCCAAACTAAAACGCAAACTCTTTCTAGCCCCCAATATACACACTCTTCTCACTACTAAGTCCCAGAAGCTCTGATGCTTTAAAATATTCGTCTGTTATGAAATTCCAGAAGTTAATATCAACATTCTTCACCTGGATGTCTGAAAGCTGACTTTTAAGTAAAAATCTCTTAACTGTTGGAAGGGATTCTATCAATTTCAGAAGTTGTTGTGGAAAGATGTAAAGTTCTCTCAGGGTTTAAGTACTTAACGGTAAATTCAAAGTGCTGCCTCTTCACACTCCCAGGTGCATAAATTTTGACTCTAATCTCTAAGCTCAAGGTTTTCTGCTCTTATGACAAACCCTAAATGCATCCAGTAAGTGTAATGTTTAGATCAGTGTAATGTTAGCATTTGCAGCTCTTCTGTTGCTACTAAAGCACTGTCCTTATAAATCATACTACTGCAGAGTCATCATTCCTCTAATTAATTGGCCTATTAAATAGGCCTGCCCAGATTAAACAACCCAATATCCACTGTTGCCTCTCTACAATGAGGGAGAATATCTTGGTAATGCCAATACTAACACACGTCTGGCATTGGTCAGTGTCATGAAACTGAAGGAAAAAAATGTCGACTGGGGATACTGGAAAACTGTTACACAGAATCTCAGTTCAGTCCTTGTAATCATGCACGGGTGATAGTCACTCAGGATGTAAGAGCTGCATAAGCACCTCAGGCACCTTTGGGAATTTGATCCTCAGCCCCGTGAATGACCCAGCACAAGGAGTTCTCCCTCTAGCAGTCCCTCTCAAAAATAACAAGGAGTGGGAGAAACATTCAACCCATGCAACTTTTCCATTACAGAAAAGGCTGCTATGATGTGAAGATCATTAAATAAAAAGAGAAGCAGAGAGGCAATGAGAAAAAAAGGAAAACTACTGGAGTCTTAAAGAAGACTCTGAGATCGCATAAGGAAAATTGCTTAGATAAGCCTACACATGTCCCAGAATAGGCAAGAAATAAATAATGTTTACATCAGGAATCCATTCTTTTGCCATTTTGTAAGTCAATAGGCTTGGGATTGATTTTGCTCATGTGTCTTTTATGTCTAACACAATGTGTTAGTAGACTAAAAATATAATTTGTATGGTCTATTTCAGACACAAAAATACTCCAGAACTTTTCAGGCATACTTCAAACAGCTGCAAAAATTCAGTGAGCACATACTCATCTGTGCAACTTCCCTCTCGTGTCTCTTGGTGTAGAACTACTAACTTGCTTAAGGTTTGCAGAGTGGCAGAAAGTTGATACATGAGTTCCAGACAAGATAGAAAAAGAAACATTACTGTCTGAGGGGTGACTACTGATGGTCCTTGGAGGGGGCAGAAGATTTTAAGGCAAAGTGCTAAAAGATCTCAGGCTGTGGAGATGCAGACAATAACAGAACAAGTGCAGAAAGAGAAAGAAACAGAAGAGAAGGAAACAACAGGCTGACAAGCTCAGCTACAGCAAGCCTCTATTGTGTTTTGAAAATACATACAGACATACTTTCTCTTAAGTGAGAAAATATTTGACCACCACCACCACCCTCCAGGGTGCTACTGAGTTCATCAGACCTGGGGTAGAAGTAAGGTGATATTCTGAAATGCCTGTGAAACCAGGGTACTGTGATTGATTCACTGATTGATTGATTGATTGATTGATGGATGGATTGACTTACTTAGGTTATATCACTGATCTTATTTCCATCACTGAACTCCAAAACCTACATGTGATGTTCAGACACCTAGATGGAAAGAACTCTGTGAACCCAGAAGAAGATCTTACCAACAGGAGATAAAAGCATAACCACCAGCAGAGAGCAAAACCGATCTATTGTATTTCTATGTAAAGTGTACAAAAACGCATGAATCAGGGGATGAGTAAGATTTTTATTCTTTCAGGTTTTTGTCTTGCCTTCCTCTGAGGAAGTGTCATGTGGAACTTAATAAGGGTAAAACCAAAAAGATTCTATAGAAATATGCCATTGACCTTCTATAAAAGTGGCTTTAGACATATTTGTGGGATTTTAACATAACCTTTCTTTGGGCCAGATGAGCACGTATCAAGACTCCAGACTGATTCAATCACATAACTGTGCGTTCACCAGGGAGTCAACACCAGCTACCCCATGGCACTCCCTTAAGGAAGCCATTCCAATCAGAAAACTACCGGTCTAAGCAGCTTTTCCTTTAACTGCCATAATAGGTTTGGTTCAAGGTCATCAGGGTTTACACCATTCCCAAACTCTTGCCTTTTAAAATCTTTATCCACATCAATGTGAATCTTCAAATGAGATAGCACTCTTCAGCAGAGTCAATGAACATTTAACCCTGCATGCCAACAAAAAGGCTTGGCAGCTGTCTGTAGTCCTGCTTCCCTCTATCACCCAGGCCAGGCAGCCTCCCTGTGCACACCTTGGGTCCTCCTTCCCTCATGCCAGGGTTTCTTCAGGTGGAGAACACACAGTGTGAGGCACAGTGAGCACCCAGCTCATCTTCAGCTGCAAAAGCCCTGCCTTCCCCCAAAGTACCCTTTATTATCCATGATGTTACTGTCTGTTCCATGAAAACCTGCAGTAGGAATACAGTTTGCTTCTAAAGTTTTTAAGAATCTTCTGAATCCCTAACAAAAGATTATTATCTTTTCTACACTTCTGAACTTCACATGGACATAAAATATATCCCCGCTTTATATATAACTGTTGACTTAATTAGAAAGCTGCCCTTTATCTAACACAAAGAAAAATGGCATTTAAAGCATTTCTAATTCATTCTGCTTTCTGTTCACTCATTAGCTGTACACATTTTTCACCTGTATTTTTCATTATTCACAGTAAGTCTATTTTTACAGGAGTATTTTGACAACTTTTTAACTGCAAATGCTCACTGATTTTCTGGCAGCCCTCTGCAGAATTTTTAGCAGGATATGCTTCACTGGCATGGTACCAGCAGAACTCAATGTTTGCTCTTCCAGCAATTTAATTCAGTGTATGAATATCTTTTTGGGGGCCTCTAATCTTTTAAATTACCCAGTCCTCAGCAGGTGCTGTTAATTTGTACAACTACTTGACCTCAGTGGAGCAACAGCAAATAACACGTCATGGACTTTCCCCACTTTGTTTACCATTCTACCAGGACGCTGCTGTTATTACTAGTTAGTTGGTTTGATCACAAGGCCTTCTGCTGAGATAATATGATGTGTTCGGTGTGATTAAATCATTACTACACTCATACACTTATTCCTCCCACAACTGATGACTTCTTGCTGGAACAGTCAAAGAGGGCCCAATTTCTACTGAATGCCTATTGGCTTTAGACTCATAAACTCATTTAGGTCTAATATTATATTAACATATGATTCATCTGTATCCAAGCTAACTTCAAACACAAATTAATGAACTTAGCCAAAGCACCTGCCCTGAAAAGCTTCCAGCAGATGCTGTCAGAAAGCTTCCTGAATCACCATGGCCTTAATAAGCTTTGCCAGCTGACCTGGGAAGAGCAGGTCAATCACACTCTTTGCTTTTCTTGACTCTTCAGTGTCTTCAATTTGCTGGTCACAAAGGCACATGGTCATGCTCTCCTCTTGGTTTCCTTCAAGTAATGCCATTGACCACAATCTGTGGCTTGTGACCAGTCTAGGACTTGACCTTTCTCAACACAGAAAATGCAACATGCAACTTGTTCTACAAATGTAGCTCTTCCTTTGTTTAAAATACTGCCAACATGTACACTGTTTTATCTATTCACAGATTATTTTTATGGTTCTACTGTTTAACGCAAGAGTAATAACACAGACACCTCAATCTCATATTATGTGGATTAGCTCCTATTCCAAATTTGCTACAAGTTTCACAGAAAAATGAAAGGATTGAGCAAGGAACAAATAGCACTGTTTTAAATAAAAATGTGATTATTTTAAATTACTTATTTAAACCAGTCTGGAGAACTGCATAAAAGCACACATATTTTAGACTGAATAGTGCTTATTTTAGATTAAGAGTGTTTCCCCGGGTGTTTGGCACCACTGTAACTAAACCAGTTGCTATATTAGACTAAAGAGATTCAACTTCTTCCTGTAGACAGGTTTAGTCCCTTGACAAACTTGCAGTGCTCCATATCAGCTGTGGGTTGTTAACAAGACAGGGATAGCACATCTAGCCCAATAATTCTGAGCGGTTTTTTATTATTATTAGTCATCAGTGAATAATTCATAGCAGCCTTAATGAATCTAATTTCTTTTTCTGTTCTGCAATCAGCCTATACTTCTTTCTGGAATATTTGTTGCTGCCCAAATTATTTGTCAAATGCAGTCACAGCTTGTAGATTTATCAAAAGCATCTTCTTGCAAGTAGTTGATAGACACAATTTAAATGCATGATAGGTTTCACCAGGCACACAGGGCTCAGGACAACTTTCTTATTCTATTAATTGCAAAACTATAACTGTAAGACACGGACTTGAGTTAGAACTCATTCACTTAATTAATCAGGTGGGGAATTATTTGGGGGACTAAGGCAATTTTAGCTTCTCTCTTCTTTCCACTTTAACAGTACATGATGCAATGATGCAGCTTCTAACCAATCAATATAGTTTAGGACTCTTATCAGCCCTGAACTGATGAAATATTTATTTTTTACAAATATACTCAAAGAAGTCCATAGTCCTTATGGAACAAATAACTAATTTGTTAGGATATCTGCAGAAACAAAGCAAACCCAGGACAAAAATATTAAATTTATATGCGTAAATAATTTTAGGGGACAAAAGACACAGAATTGACTCAGTTGGAGTAGCTGAACAGTTACACACAACTGAATCCACTCCTGTAAACAAACCAGTGGCTTAATCAAGAACAGAAAAGTTTCCTCAAAATACTATCTGCAGAAACCACCTACTATTTTTGGTAGGCTCAGATCACATCAATTTGGCATGAGACTGTTCAATATAGGATTTCCTTTGCTCACTTTTCTCCACTCCAAAATACTTATAATCCCTTGTCGTGGTTTCAACCGGCAGGCAGCTAAACACTACACAGCTATTCGTTCACTCCCCCACCAGTGGGATGGGGGACAGAACTGGAAAAATGTAAAACACGTGGGTTGAGGTAAAGACAATTTAATAGGACAGAAAAGGAAGGGGAAATAATAATAATGATAAAAGAGTATACAAAATAAGTGATGCACAATGCAATTGCTCCCCTCCTGCTGACTGATGCCCAGCCAGTCCCCAAGCAGCAGCCGCACCCACCCCCACCAACTCCCTCTAGTTTTTTGTTCAGCATGACATCATATGGTCTGGAATATCCCTTTGGCCGGTTTGGGTCAGCTGTCCTGGCTGTGTCCCCTCCCAGCTTCTTGTGCACTTCCAGCCTCCTCGCTGGCAGGGCAGTATGAGAAGCTGAAAAGTCCTTGACTTAGTGTAAGCACTGCTCAGCAACAACTAAAACAT
>NW_008824652.1:362372-363320 GCF_000699105.1 Pygoscelis adeliae
GGAAATTAACTCTATCCCAGCTGAAACCAGGACAGTATCCACCCCTTATTCTATACCATCTACATCATGCCCAGGTCCCCCACTTTCCAATACATCCCAATTAATCACCACCACTTTTCCTGTCTTTTTATATATATAAAGACACAGATATCATCCCTTAAGTCTATGGGTATCCCTAAGTCTATGGGCTATCACTCTAAAATGTCCATTGGGTTCATTTAGTCCATGACCTTGGGCTCCATCTGTCATAACAGTCCTTCAGGGCAGGAGAGATGGTGTGTGGTGTTGGATTGTTGCATGCTGAAGCCAGTTCTGGTTCCATTATCACTGGGCTTGTCTGGTTGTACCATCACTGCACTTTGCTCAGTTTCATCAAAGTTCATTCTTCATTAATCTGGGTGATCTTACTGTGATACTGTTGATATGGCATATAGCCACCATAGTAGTAATGATACACAGCATTATATAGCAATTAACATCACACACTTCAAATCATTGGCTATTGTCCCCCAAAATCAAATCCCCTTGAGGTACACATCAGACTTCCCCATCCTCCCACATTACCCACCAAGTGCACCCAGGTCCTTGAGCAAAAGCAATCCCACAGATGGGTTTGCCTTTGCCCAAGGCAGGAATAACCCACTGTCTTCCCCAAAATATTTTTTATGTGCACTACAGGCACTTTATCCCCTTCTACAGTATGTAAAAGTTTTGACTGGGCAGGGCCTGCTCGATTGGCAGATCCCCTCGTGTTGACTGATCAGGTGGCTTTTGATAAATGTGTGTCCCAATGTTTGAACATCCCACCACCCATTGCTCTCAGCGTAGTCTTTGTATCGTTCCATTGTATCATTTGATTTTCCCGGAGGCTGGTGCATGATAGGGGATGTGATACACCCACTCAATGCCGTGCTCTTTGGCCCAGGTGTCTATGAGGTTGTTTTGGAA
>NW_008824652.1:364876-373277 GCF_000699105.1 Pygoscelis adeliae
AGTTGGTGGAGACATGGCTGTTATTTTGTTGATCACATCCATTGGGATCTGATGATGGTCATCTTGCCATTTTATTCCTAAAAACTGGATCTCCTGTGCAGGTTCCTCGACCTTACTTTGTTTTATGGCAAAACCAGCTTTCAGAAGGATTTGGACTATTTCCTTCCCTTTTTCAAAAACTTTTCCTGCTGTGTTGCCCCACACAATGATGTCATCAATGTACTGCAGGTGTTCTGGAGCCCCACCCTGTTCCAGTGCAGTCTGGATCAGTCCATGGCAAATGGTGGGGCTGTGTTTCCACCCCTGGGGCAGTCGGTTCCAGGTGTACTGGACGCCCCTCCAAGTGAAAGCAAACTGTGGCCTGCTTTGCCTTCCTTTTCAGTACTTCTAATAAAAAGCAAAAATGCATCTTTTGCCATAGCTTTTTGTCGAGGGATAGGAATGCACAAGGCTTCAGTCACAAAAAAAACCCTAAGTCATGTTCAATGTGTTACAATTATGTCTCCATTTTTGATGCTTTGGGGTCTTTCTTGGAGATTTACACAACAGTGGTTAGCCACACCATCAGTAAGGGTTACAGCTGACATTTGCTTATTGTCCAGGCTTGCAAACAAGAGAGAAAAACCTTGACTGTCCTCCTCATCACAGAGCTCTTAGGTGTTTAAAGCAGCTTGTCAAAAGGATGCTTCAAGAATCTCTGGTGGTGCAGAAGCGGTGCTGTTTTCTCAGAGATGTTTCCTTCCCAGTAACACCCCTCTGTCTCCCTGTGACGGGCTAGAGCAGTGCTGGAGTCTGCATTTGATAGCAAGAAATTGAAACTCAGTATGGACTCATGGAGTGTATAACAGAGCTGGAAAGCACATTACAATTTTGAAGCCTAGGATTACATCATAAACCATGAGCTATCTTTACTCTTTCTTTTCATAGGATATACTTATCCACTACTATCCAGCACCATGTTAAAAATACTTGATCTTCCTCCAAGACAGCCCATTTGTGCGATGGGAATAATTTGACACTGGCATTAGCACTTGGGAATTTCATAAATGTGTTGTTAAAGGGAACTTGCGTTTTTAAAAATAGCCTTTATAAATATCAGACTTCATTTTTATTGAGCAGATGTGTAAATTCTTCAGTTCTTAGGGTGCTTCTGGAGCATGACGAAAACCATTTGTCATATGTACATGTCTGATTTAACTACTGGTTCTTCTGTACTACCTTACCAGGAGACCATCCAGCATCACATTATTTAAAGGCTCCCTGGAATAAAAGCCACACATTCAGTTCATCTATTTCCTTCTAAAACCACGACCTTGGGTGACTGCCATTCTCACTTGTACATTAGCTCACGTGTCAGTATTTCACAGACATTTCCCTTCTGCCAACGTAATCTCCTATGTGAGCCTAATCCTGCCAAATTTCAGCATTATTTAGCCTTCTAAGACACTGACTTGTATCACATTTTTTTTCTGATATCATTTTGAAGGGGGGCTTAGTTGTAATTTAGACTATATTGCAGCTTATACCCCTGCTGGGTAGCCTATTCTTGAGCTCAGATGCATAGGAACAAACTGCTGGATACCTCCTTGATACAGAAGAGTCTTATCTCCATTCATGCACACGCCCATATCAGGGTATTTGACTCAGAAAGATAGATTGGATCACACAGCTGACACCTAAGACATCTCTTACTGAAGCAAAGAGTGAGCGAGGTCTACAATCTCTTCCAGGGCTTCCCTGAGTCATTAGCTCAGCACTATGCCTAGGCACAATAGAGTGGGTTTCGGTTTGGCTTTTTTTATCAGTATGGCATGTCTTAAGGGACATTTCAACAAAAAGCATCTTTAAAGAAATCCATTATTCGTTACACGCTCACACCACACACACATATACACACATTCATGCCAGTGAGCTAATACTGCGCAGAAAAAGCAAGTTATTGGAGACACCAGCAGCCTGCTGCTCAATATTACAACCACATAGGGCCCAGTCAACAGGTGTGGCTACCACACCTGCCCGGGGGCTAGAAAGCACACTGTGCAAACACCGACCCCAATGAGGTTTCTCCTTCTGGTGAAAGCTAGGGAGGGAGCTCTGCACAAGGCCTGGCTCCTCAGAGGGACCAGAGCTAGGGTCTCACATCTCTTTCAGGGTGGCATCCCTCAGGTGCATCCCTGACAAGCTGCTTCTCCTGCTGTGCAGCTTCAGCCGGTGCCCAAAGGCACGAGTGAGCCACAGACTTTCAGGAACGCAGTTGTCATGACTGCAGCTGGCAAGCCGACTCCTGCCCAACTCAGTTTCGCTTGTACCAGAAATCCTTATTAAAGCCAATAATTTGGGTAAGGTCATCTCAGCTGCTTTGAGTAAGTTTGCAAAATCAGTTCTTTAAACAGCAAACAGAAGGGTTAAGCCCACACTGCCTCTGCACTTCTCAGAGGAGATGAGGCATTTTGCCAATTTTGCAGCCCTCAGTAAACTTGACAGAATTGTTTAGCTGGACAAATTGGGTGAATTATCTCTTACACAGTGGCCTTCCTTAGTTTGCTTATTCAGTCTTTTCCTGTTTTTTACACCATCCTTATAATTTAACTTTGATAAGCACCCATGATTTCTCACTTCTCCCCCTCCCCTTTTACCCCCACCTCTAAGTCAGAGGGAGCAGGAGGGAACAAACAGTAAAAAGCATGTGATCTTGCCAGAGTCATGTGGTGTTGGGGTGTCCTCCTAACCTTGGGGAAATTGAAGACTTTGCCTGAAAGTTAAACATTCTTGACTGATCTTTATTGAGCATTTACACCAAGTGGCCTCTTGAAGCCAAACAAAACAGTGCAAAGGTTGCACACAGCCTATAATAATTTTATATTTGCCGCAGAAGCATGGAGGAAATGATAAAATGCAGAGGGCACCATGATGCCAGGAAAGCAGTATTGCTATTTTTTCCAAAACTACGGGTTTGCTCTGTGAGAAGGTGCTTGTTTGACCTCACTACTCAAATGACATTGATGTTGGTAACAATTTTGACACTGACTTCAAACAGTCTTTTCTCTTTTTTCTCTTCCCGCCTCCCAGAATTTTCACAAGCACTCAACTGTCATCCTGGAATAAAGAAGCAAATATGTACAGGGGAAGATGCATTAAATCCAGCCAGGTCCTACAAAAGTCCAAGGAGTGGCATCCTCTTTTCATGAGGGATGTCCTGAGCAGGGCCATGATACAGGATCTCCTACTAGCTGGAAGAAAAATTGGGGAAGGGAGTACCTGCCTGCCTGCTGACAAAAAGTCAGAAAAAAAAATTTATGTACTCACAGCAATGACATACAAACACATGCACACATCACCCTAGGAACCACTTCCACGTTCTCTGCTCAGGTCCGGGAAGCTGGCCTGCAGTGGGGATGACTTTTCTTCCTCAACAACTCACTGTGGATACTGGGATAACACATTTCTGGCAAATAGCTGGTGCTTTTTTGTTAGAGATTAAAGGCCCCTGACCAGATCTCTCCTGTACCTTCAGGTTTGGAGCAGCCAGACAGCTCTTTCCTGTGCAGCTGGCTCCACCAGAGTTTGACTCCAAGACTCAAGAGGGAGACTTTACATTCAACCAACCCCTGGATTCCCAGACAACCATCCGCCTAAACTGAGGGTCTTCTAAAGGCTCTCTGCGCCACCCATCATGATGCTGTAAGCAGTGCTGGGACCATTCCTATCTATTGGAATGGTTTTCATCATCGTCATATTAACTATGAAGGAACAGCACGGGAGATGTGACAACAGAACGGAAAAGACTTAAAAATAAAAACAACTACAGGCAGTGGCAGAAACTTCAGGTAGTTACAGCCAGAGGCTTGGTACTCAACTGAGTCATTACGGTGCTTCTCTACTAGCTGTAGCTCTGCCCAGGATTAATGCATCTCAAAGATGAGAAAAATGGGGAGCCTCTATAAAAGAACCAGCAATGAGAAAAACATGACTGTCAAACTCAAAATACATGGCATGAACAAAATATGTGACAAGTGGGGATCTCATAAAGGTTTTATAGCTACTTGTTTGTGAAGATATACACTGCCACCTCAGACAAGGAGCAATAAAAACGATCGATCGGATCACTCACATTAACAGAGAGAACAGCGCTTTCACCTGCAACTAAACTCTTCCTTCCTCATGCTGGCAATGGAAACAGGTCCCACAGTGAGAGCATACTCATGCCTACTTTAGGCACCTTTATACAGCTCAAGTGGTGGAAAGAAGCTCTGATTGAATACTAGTCACTTTTTTTTTTTCCATTTATAGGTACCTGGAATGTCTTGAGAACTTCCCACGGTAGCATCAGTTTCAGAGAGGACACTACCAAAATCAGAGGGATTGGTGGGCTGTGTGCCACTATTTGGCAACGTTACAAGATCTCTGGCCTGCTCTTCTATCCAAAAGGGACCGAAGACATAAAGTGGTTCACTGCATGTTTTCCTCACTGATTCTTTGAGCATCCTCTGACAGTATCAGAATTTCTCTGGATTTATATTGCCAGAAGAAACAAAATGGGAGTTTTGTTTAGGGAGTAAGAACTGTCTCAGCCGCTTTTCTGAGGCACGTAGCCCTCACTGGTGAAAATCAATTTGACTTCAAAGCGGTTGTTTGGATTCAACACCAGGCCTGCCCACAGGAGGATATTTGCAGGCATAAGTCTGGAGTAGCTGGTACACTGTCGATTCACACCAGACGAGCACCACAGCGACATGAAATTTTTCAAACATAATACCCTAGTTAACATTCTTAATGCAGTTCTAGATATCTGAAAGTATTTGCAAATTTCTTCTGGCTGGAAAAAGAGTGTGGAGGACAGAAAGTAAGGAACATCCAGACGACTTTTTTTTTTTTTTTTTCCTCGAAATGGCAATTCAAATGAAAAACATAGCATTTTGAAATGTTTGAAACTGCATTTAGATAAACTGGGGCATCTAAATAGAAACAAAATAGCTTATTCCTAGTGAATGAAAAAAACAATTTTACCTGAATTGTTTATTTTTCCATAATTCTCATGTTTCAATGATGGTTATGGAAGGAAAAAAAAAAATAATTCCAGGCTGACACAAAATAAATCCCTCACCTTCTGCAAGGCTAAAGAGACAGTGAGTGTGTGGTACCTGCGTCTCAGCTAGTGACTCGGGCATTCTGGAAAACGTGAGCAGCTAAAAAAGGGACAGATGAACATGAGTTTAAGCAACTGGCTATCATGCTCTGGCAAGCCCAGGGAGCTTCTCCCTCAGAGCTCAGGGAGCAGAGCAACATAGACGTGAACAGGAGGACAGTGATAACCTACTTCCAAATAAGCCAAGCTGCTCAGAGGGAACAAGCCTTGCAGAAAGTCGCTGTGATACACACAGGACAATTGTTCTGCAGCCCAGAAAGCAAACAAACCAACCCTACTTCAAAGAAATGACAATAAGCCAAGCAAGCGGAAAGAGCAGCAAGAGAAATACAAGCGGTGATTTTAATCACATTTCCCTACTGCATTTTTCATTGCTGAAGCGTTTTCACCAGCTTTAACTGTGATGCTCAGCCACCGATCAAGGATGAATAGCTTCTGTGGTCACCATTCCCCAGCAATCAATGCCACCAGCATTGCTGTACTCACGGTTACCCAAGGTGACAACCAATTCAGGGGAGGTCCATCCACTCGCCCGGATCTGGCTGGTCTTATTTCAGTTGAACATTTAACACAGGAGAAGACCAGAGTGGACATTCCTACTGCAGCAACCACCATGAGAAAGGGAAAAGTGGGGAGGAGAGTAGAAGGCAGCCAGTCCTTTGGTTGAAGATGAAAAAAGTCAAGAATCTGTCAAAAAGTTTATTCTGCTGGCAGCCTTGGAAGAGGGACTGCAGTGCTGCTTAAAAAGCAGGGTGCAATTGACGCACAGCAGTCTCCAATTCCTTTATTAGACTAAACCAATTGTGCTCTTTTCCACATGCATATTTATGCAAATAAAGCAGAAAAATTAATGACACAACTTTCCAAATGTTACATGTATACACATTGGCGGGTTTTATACCCTTTTTCAGATCACTTTCTGAAAATACTCTGGCCTCTTACAGAGCAGAGTAAGAGGCCAGAGTCTTACTTAAAAGAAGACTTTTGTCTTCTTAAAAAAAGCCTGTTTAACACTTTGGTATATCAGGGGTATTGTAGAGAACTTTATTAACAGGAATATTTGAGCAAAGAGTAAAAATAAACACAAATTACAAAGAAGACAAATTCATAATTTGTTGTTATAAATAATCAAGCTGAAAAGACAGCTTCAAGAGCTACAGCCATTCCAGTCAAAAGTATTACATCAGCTGGGGAGTTTGCCCACTCTGTATAGTTCAGGTTTCTAACCATGGCCACTTGCTATGACTTGCTCAAAAATGAGCTCCAGACCAGGAATTATTTACAGCAGTAATCCCAAGAGTGGCACTGCATGATCACCAAAAAAGCAGATTGCAATCTGGTCATAGATTATCCACAAATGAAAAAACAAAAGACAGAGATACTGAATTATTTCCCTTTATTAATCAATTTCCTGTGTAATTTTCAGAGCTGTGTCAATAAGAAGTTTGATTACATTTTCTGAAACACTTGCTTTTTTAAACTAGTGTCACCTGTGCCCTAAAGCCAGAGAAAGATCCGCTCCTATAATGAAGCTTCAAAGGAATGACAATTTAGGGCTGTCTGTTAAGACACGGGAAGTGTAACCATTTCTTATAAAAATAATTCCCACATGAAAACTAGTAATTACCTAACTGCACAGCAGAGAAGTTACGTGCTTATCAGGTTTTTCCAAACCTGACAAAAAGGATGCAAATACAGACAACACCTCTGGAGTTGTACAGATCTCAAGTGAGCTCATTCTCACAACCTGAAAGCTAACTCCTGTGGTTTTGGGAGAAAAAAAAACATTTTTCTCTGCACTGTGTAAAATTTACCATATTCAAAGCCAGTTCTCTCAGCCAGTAATTCCTTATTTCTAACAGAGGAGACTTTGAATACCTGTGTTAATATGATCCATTCCTTCAAAAAGAGGAAGGAGGAACCTGGGTTGATCAGAGAAGATACCAAGAAATAAAAATGTGATTATAAGACCAGAAGAAGGAAGAAGAAAAGGGGAAATAGGAAATTGTTATTAAATCTTAAACATAGTATTAGCTCACCTTTACACGTAGCAGCTGTCAGTCTTGGCCACAGACCATCACTCTGCCATTCATAATTTTCCACCTAGGACCCAATTTTGCAACCACATACGAATTTAGAGAGTGCAGTATGAGAGAAACCATGTCTTTGCAGGTCAGTTGAAAGATGGTAATGGCAGGAAGGTATGAAAAGGTGCTAACATAATGAGCTAAGGATGTAAGAGACAGAAATGTCAGCACACCTGCACAAGACCTTGGTAAGACCTCACTTGTGTACGACTGTGTACACCTCTGGTGACCGCCCTGCAAGAAAGATTAATTTAAATCAGAAAACATGCTGTTCAGACCTGTTAGAGAGTGGTGACCACCTCTTTTATACAGCATGATGAAAAGCGTTTCCTTCTACACGGATTTTGTGCATACCAAATGAGGAAAAAGAGAGCACATGATGTGTCTTCATAAATATCTCTGAGGATAAACCTCAAAGAAAGGGGAAAGGTGGTTAACATTCAGAGGAGAAGAGCTCTTTAAAGGTTAGCACTAGGTCAGGGTAAACTGCTCACGAAGAAGTTACCAGAAGATTTCTAACCACTCCAGGAGCGAGGGTCTCAGACTGTCCTTCCACGCGGACAGCAGAGAGCAGGAAAACGCACCGCATTCAAACAGGGATGAAATCAGCCGGGGAAAGGTGACAGGAGTCCCACAGGCAGAAAACATATTCAAGTCTCTGGGCGTCCCCCGTGTCGGTAGGCAGCCGGCACGTCGCTGCTGGGGAGAGCCGTGAGATTATTTCCCCCGTGGTGGACAACGTGGCTGTGGGAGAGGGCTTTCTTTAAGATCCTGGAGATCGATCACGGAGCAGAGACAACGCTGAACGTGTGTCAGTGTCCCGATCGCAGTATTAAAGTCCTAGACCTAGAGTTAGCGCGGCTCCCGACTGCCCAGGGTTAAACCCAGTTACCAGAACCGAGACAAGGATGGGACTTGCCACAGCCCCTTGCAGACACGCACACAAACGCCCATCTCTGCTCTGCCCCATTTTCTCTTAGGATAAGGGTGCTCTATCATAAAAGCAGTTTTAGAAAGTGTCCACGGGCGGCTGAGCAGGGATCTCGGGTCCCACATGTCGAAAAATGATTCGGTTTGAAGCAGCAGCGCGGGAGAAAGGCACCGAGCGCAGCCGGCGCTGGCTTTCCCGACGCGCACGCTGCGGCGGCGAGGGGCGCGGTTCCCGCCA
>NW_008824652.1:375173-398974 GCF_000699105.1 Pygoscelis adeliae
ATTGCCCGGGCACTGCCCGAGCCCTGCCCGGGGAGAAGCACTCTTTCTTGACTCTGGGACCGCCGGAATCGCTTTTCTGGTCTTTCCCTTCTCTTGCATCCTCTCCCGTGTTGGCCCTTGCTCTCAGCCCTGGGGTGGAGGGGGACGAGCATCCTCTCTGTGGAAAGGCAGAGCTCGGTGGCAAAAGCCAAGTTGTGAGCGTGAAGTCGTATGCCGCCTTAAGTTGTAGAGTTGAGAGGAGAAGGGGGGACCAGGACATACACTGGTGAGAAGCTGCTCTTCTGGAGGTCCTTATCTTGGCTTTTAGAGAAGGACACGCTTCCCAGACCAAAAGAAGGTTGTTAGCCAAAAAAAAAAAGAAAAAAGCTAAAACCAGCATTCGGGGTGTTTATTAGTGGTCTAAATGCTGTGCGCTGTTTGTGTGTGGGCATGGTAGATTGTTCACCAGATGACACTTCTCGGAAGTTGTTCACTGTAACTTGACTTTGCATTGATTGAGCTGTCTGAAGCATTAGCATTTTCTTTACTGGTAGTTCATGCATTGCTGCTAGACCAGATTTTTGCTAAATATAATTGCCTAACTAAAGTAGTAGAAACTAAAGTCTGTGTCTGATTTTGTAGCTAAAATAGTAGAAACTAAATTCAGTGTGTCTGACTGTGTTAGGCACAAATAGTAGTAGTATCCAAGGGGAGCTAAACTTTCTATCATACAGAGATGGCAACTTAGTGTTACATGCTCTGGAAAAAGGTGATGGTTCAATGTTTTTCAAATGTGTGTTTGATGCCAGTAATTATCTTCAGGCAAAAGAGCTGGAAGAAAATGCTTTATTTTGTGTGGCCCATGCAAGGGACATTATGAGTAAAATGGCAGAAGCTGCCATTTAAGTAGCCAGGAGAAACAGTTGTTCTATATGAAAAGAGATAGCTCAACTTTGCTCTGAAAATGTAATAAAAAAAAAAGATTACCAACTGAATTCACTTTGCAAAAGCAAATATAAAACTCAGCCTACATCACTGTTAGACTTCTATATTTTTTTGTGTTAGATTGTGACAGAAAAGGCAGGAAAATAAAGTCTGTGCTAGGCAGCTCCTAGTCTGTAATTGAAGGTGTGACTGCCATATGCTGGTCTGAACTCAGCTAGTTTTCTCTACCTCAGGAAAACCCATGTAACTCAGGTTTCTGTAGCTTCATGCAGAAACTCAAGAAACCCGCATTGAATGCCACTATCGATGCGGGTTTGGTGCCAATAGCATCCAAGTTTGTTCAGTTACATCTACCAGCCTTGCAGCTACACTCACAGTTGTGCTGGAGTCAACAGCCAGAGCTCCTCCCTGAAGACAAGATCCTGAACCCAGCATCTCCTTGCTTTGTCTGTTAAAATCAGAATTATTTTCTCATCATGAGAGATGGGTCAAAGTTCATCCAAAGCTGCCTGAGGGCACAAGATGTGTTAAATGCATATAGCAGAGGGTCAGAGTCATTGCTCCTTTCCACAGACTTCACAGGTCCTGCTTAACTTTCACAGTGTTGTCAGTGGGGAGCCAACTGGATCAATCTGTCCAAATCAGGACTTCGTTCTTAAGCGGACATTTAAGTGCCATTGTCTTCAGTGGCAGTGAAACCAATGCCTGACATTGAACCTGTGCTGAATAGAGTCTGGTTTTTTTCAGCTGAGCTAAAAAAAATCACTCTTCAAGGCTCTGTGGATTTAAAAAAAATCTCAGCCTTACTCAAAAGCCAGCAGGTAATACAAGTATATTAGTCTCTCAAGATTGGTTTGGAGGGCCTATCATCTTTCTGAACACTCTTTTTTCATACCTTCAAGTAATAAATACCATTTTAAGGCTAACTCTGGAGGCAATGCTCCAGCGGCCTTAACTTGCACACTTCCCAGAGTTACAGGATTTCCAACAGCATCTTGGACCCAGGGGACCCCGGAGGTGTTGGCCTCAGCAGCCTCTGGTGTCTTACTGCGTGCTGCAGGCAGGGATTTTGTGTCACTCACAGTCCCATGCCAGCACTGGCGTGAAATGAACTTACCATGGACCTCCCACCTTCCCGGCTTAACAGCCCTAGAGCCACAGACTGGCCACTTCTACTGACTGGCAATTTTGGAGGAGGCAAGTGTAAATGACACCTTTGTAGGCAAGACAGATTTTGCATGCAATGTCTCATTTTCCACATTATGCCAGGACAGAAATGTACACATACAACACTTGTACCACTGCTCAATGTTAACATTATTACTTCATACATAAGTTTATAATAAGCAGATATTCATTGTAATTGAAAAGCATGTTGATCTTTGAGCAAATCTTCCCTAACATGGCAAAAAGCAATACTTAAAATGAAAAGGAAGATCAGGATCCAGAACCGAATACATTTCAATAATACTGGCAGTTGCCTCCGTGACATCTGATGATACACTTCAAACATGTAACATCGGGAGGAGATGCACAGTGTCACAGCTGGGCAGCCAGAGTCAGCTGGATATCTAGAGTGTTTTCAGAAGTTTCGTGGTTGCTCGAGCATCTCTAAAAGTCTGATTCTTCTTAAACTCTACTCTCCTGAAGTTAAAAAAAAAACAAACAACCAAACGGTCTTCCCCCGTGACAATTAACAATCACAAGACAACAACCGTCACATGGTGTGGTACAGCATTCGTTCTCTCACAAGCAACAGTTTTTGCTGGAGGTTCAGGATTGTGTGTGGCAAAACGCACACATAGCTTCAAGGGATGCTACACAGAGTAAAATGTGACATACTTTTTTCATTTTCATTTGTGTGTGTGATTTAATGAGTAGCATATACTGACAGTAGATCCAGATGCTGTTGTGACCTGAAAAAAGCTGTTTACTTTTCCGAGTTTACTGTCACTCCAGTAAATTTCCTCACTCTTGGTAAGCAAAAGTAACAATTTATCACTATCATTCGGCAAGCAAAAAACCACTGGATTTCTTCACTACTAACATGAATGCAGATTGCACTGAAGCTTTGACAGATCATTGTTTTGGAGACAGCAGCTTACAAGCACTGATGCCATTGAGCAAGGCTTGTATGTTTGTATGAAGAAACACAGTTTATTTTTTCATTCCAAGACTGTCAATGTAATTAATAATTTTCCCAGGGATGGAACAGGGAGCAGATCCAGGGAGCATGAACCATAAAAAAATAGTCATATCGCTTCTAGTACTACAGTTCAGAGCTGAGAGTTTGGGAAGAATAGCCCATAATATTCATTTTATAGGTGATACTATCAGAAACACAGGGGAGATCATGTTTGCAGCAGTGTTCTCTGAACTTCAGAACTTGGGGAGCATTTTCAGTGGGTTTGAGATAAATCAGTAGCTCTTGATGTCTTTTAACATGAAAAGGAATCTTCTCAGAGCAACAAAACAGAATAAAGTAAATCTGCATCATCAGTCCCTGCATAGTCAGTCCGTGCTTTATCTGGTTTCCTGAGGAACTGGAATTGCTGGCACTGCTGATTACTGCTGTGACTTAAGAGACGGTCAGAAGAATAAATAAATCAAGTCAGGGTTTTAGGTTAAACTGTGAGTTTCCTGGTGAAGGACCAAATTCAGCCTCAGAACAGGTGCTGTAAAAAAAAATTGACCATTAACATTTAATTTTTGGTTTGTTTTTAAAGGAATTAAGCTTTCTTTGGAAAACAGCTTTATAGTTATACATATCAAACCACGCTAGGTGGGGAATTATACATCTTTCCCTTTTGGAAATAGCCAGGAATACCACTGTGTGCATGGTATCCCCAGAAGTCATGCTGACCTGCAAGACACTGGCTACGCAGAGCACCAGCAAGGGCAGGCAGAAATTACAGCAAGGGAATGGAGATGTGGAAAAGCTTCTGTCCAACTAAATGCCCAAAGACACTTTTTTTTCCTCTTTGAAGTCAGAATTGCAATTTTGCAGAAAAGTATTTTTGATCAGCCAGAAAAAAAAAAAATTAAATCTCATTTTCCAGGAGCGACTGCAAACCACATGCTTAGCTGCAGGCTCCAGTAATTCAAACTATCATTGCTAATCTGACTTAGTCCAAATGTTGAAGTTTGCACTAGTTACTGTGTAGATGAGGAATATGTATTCAGTCTTTCCCTGTGATCACCAAGCCTCCTCACCTCACACTGCATAAATAGTATGGCACATACCTTTTGTGCACTTCAGGAGGATTTATGAGAGGTGCCTTGAGGGGAAAAAAGGGTGGAAGTTGAAAGGACGTGCAAACAAATGTTCAGCTGCTTCTCTTTCAGCCAAAGGTCTCTGTGCAGTTTTGCTCAAAATGAGCTTTTGAAACTTGCACAATTTAGGCCACAGATCTGCTATAAAGTGAGAGTCCTTTTACATTGCCAGCTAATGTAAAAAAGCTTTGTGTAACTAACAGTTTTGCTCCATAGCCAGGTATCCTGTAGAGTCATTAATTCTTTTAAACGCAGGTTTCAGAGGCGTAACTGACGTTCTGCTGGCAGCGTTGTGGTCCTAGCATCACACAAGAGGTCTCCTCATTGTAACAGTCCTCTGTTAAAAAGCAGTTATGCAATATTTACTAACTGATCCAATCTCCTGCCTCTCGCATGCTTTTCCCCAGTATCATACATTGTCCTCAGGTAGTTACTTTGAGAGTGGTTTTACTTACGCTCCTGTGCTGTCTTGAACATCGTCAGCTATGAGAGTAGCACAGTTCTCGTAGTTCACTGTGTAGTCAGCTGAAGCCAATCTCTTACCTTTGAGTTGATAAATGATGTGTGTCGAAGAGAAATGAGTCCTTGTTTATATCCTTGTCCATGGTCAGAAAGCCCTCGAGTTTTGTGAAAGTGATGTCGGCATAATGTTTGGGAGTTGTATTGGCACCTTCTGTATTTTGCAGTTTTTCAGCTTGTTTAATGCGCAGGATCTGTTTTCTCTGTGTGTTGCACACTTGATAATACAAGAAGTCATCTTTGTCCCCTAAACTCTCAGAGTCATAATAAACACTATTTAAAACACCGCCCAAGGCATCCAGTCATGTAAAACAGGACATTGCAGCCTACCTACACATGGGGACTTCTTTAAGGATAGTGCCTCTGTCAAAAAGCTGTGCATGCACAGAAGCATGGGACAATGAAAGAAAATAAAGAACTAGTCTCTTTATTCCAGTTAGTGTTTAAGGAGGATTCAGTTCATCATGACTGCAAAAGATCCTTTTTCAGAATGCAGGAAAGTGGTGAGAGTATTTTTACTTTCAGTTCTCTCCTTTGGATCTGTAATTTTAACATCTCATTGAGACAGAAGGAGCCAGAACTCTGCTGGGGCGAACTTTTCCACGTAGCACCTTTCAGTGCTATCTCCAACCCCTCTCCTCTGGAAGAAGGCCCCTCAAGAATCCCATTGAATTCACTATCCTGCCACCGGGCTTTTGAAATTAAGGGGTCTTGCAGTTAGAATATTTTAGCATGATGTGTGGTAAATGTATACAACACTTCGAGGTATGAGAATGTATTATTTTTCCAGGTGTTTTGTTGTTTATGGAGGAGCAAATTTTTGAGGTGAAAACATGTTTTCAAACATACTAGTTCAGGACTTGAAGTTCTTTGTAATACTAGAAAATTATTTACCACCCAAGTCTCAGTGAACTCTTGCAGCAGGCTTCTTTCTTAAACTCCCATAAGTTTCTTCAACACTTAGCTTAGATAGCATAAAGGTGTTCATATTTTATAGTATTTATAATTTGTAATATAAGTTTTGAGGCTTGGTTTTGACAATGACCATTCACAGCGTTATTCACCATCCATACTTTTCCATATGTTCTTCTTCTCCTTTTCCTGGTAATTATTATTTAAGGAAATGTTGGACATGCCACAATTTGAGTGTCTGCTTATTTCCAAGTTAGGGGGGTATAAGTACTTACATACTGATCTAAGACTTTGAAAACTGGGTAGTGCAGCATTATTTGAAATACATACACCAGAGATGCTTCGTCTGAGTGGCTTCAAGTCAACAGTGAGCAATCTATCTCAAATACAGCAAGGGGTTATTACCGAGATTTAGAATGTTCACTGAGTCTATAATTATTTAAGGTATCTGACTCTGGGAATCCTTAGATAAAATTATGCCAATGATCACTTTGTTCTTGAAGTACATCCAGTTCTATCAAGTTTTATCAAATCACTTAGACAACTTTATAAATTCTGGTGTATGTTCAGTTATATCGGTTCCATTTAAAAGGGTGATGAAGAGTTAAGATTCGGGAAAGGGGTGGAGGGAAGGTGATTCTTGTAATTAACTACTATACCAGCAGACATTTCCTACATAAACAAAAACCAAATGTCTATATTGAATTGATATGAAAACTCAAAAGCAAAGATACCTGCTTTGTAGTTTGATGTGCATTTCTTTATTAGTCTCTTTCCTCGCTGTACTCATGATATCATACTAGATTCTGGAGAAGATACCTGAGCTGGCTAGTAACAAGATTTTCTCATTCCTCATCCTGTGCTGCTTCTCTGACGCAGAGGAATCTGAGTTAACATTGAATTCAATACCATACATGATGTTTTCTTCTGTGTTTTTTGCTATTCTGGATATTCACCAAACAATGTCTTCCTCATTGCATAGCCTAGAAGAGGTCTTTCATAATACACTGCACAAACATGTTAATAATGAGTGATTAAACTATGACAGGGTTAAATAGTTAATTATTACTTTACTGAATGATATGCATTATTAGAAGAAACACCGAAGAATACTTAGCTGTATTCACTAAGTAAAAATGAAAAATTTGGTCAAAAAAGACAAATTCAAAGACAATTTGCTAGCAGATACTGTACGAATACAAAAGTTACGGTACCAAACAGATTATTAACAAAGAAAACACTCTCT
Source organism: Pygoscelis adeliae (assembly GCF_000699105.1). NCBI lineage: Eukaryota > Metazoa > Chordata > Aves > Sphenisciformes > Spheniscidae > Pygoscelis > Pygoscelis adeliae. Next base: position 382,048 of record NW_008824652.1, read on the forward strand.
AGAAATGTAAGTTGGGGTGTTCAGTATAACTTCCCCCAATAATTTGTCCACAAAGGTCAGAGAAAGCACCCCATCTTTCCACTAAAATACATGGCAGACCTATGTAAGCAGAGCTATGGAAATTAGAAAACAGCCAAGGATCTTGTCATGCTATATGTTATTCAATTCAATGCTCACAATTACGTTCAAAGACTACTTACAAATGTTCTCATCTATAGTATATTTAATGAGTTATTTATTATTTAAACACATGAAATATTGAAAACCAACATCATCAGAACTTTAGCCTATGTTGGATTTAGTTACAGTTTTAAGTCATCAAATAAAATGTTTCTCTCATGTGTTCTGTTCTTTTCCTCTGTGGATTTCCATGTCGTTTTTTTAATGTGAAAGGAATCCAGGCATAGCATGGCTAGGATTTATGTATTTATTTATGTAATTGGCAGAAAACTGGGAAAAGCACAGTTTCTTTTTAAATTCTAGATTTGTCTTTCAAAGAAGAATCAGGCTATAAATCCATGTTTCTGTAGATCTTACTGTAGAGCTCTTAAGGAGGGGAAGGATCATCTTTTCAGTTTGGTTGAACAAGAGAGTACACCGAATCTCACTGCAATACCAATAGCTATGCATTGTAGAGTTTATTCTGAATAGCCAAAAGGAGCCAGAGAAAAGAGAGGGAAGAAAACAAGAAAAGGAAGCAAGAAAACTAGAAGCATAAGTGTCAGTGACACAGGGAGAGAGAAGGAGACAATAACCTGAATTGAGGAAAAAAGGAAGAGGTGCCCTTCTCTGTCTCTTTACTTTTTGTGATTCCAGAAGCATAAAAACAAGGGAACTGAATTTTACATGGCAGCACTGTACAAAGAGCTGGGATCACCAAGCACAGAGCAAAACAGCTTGCCCAAGTCAGGGTTGAATTAGCAGGGCTGTCTTGGTCCCTGGCTAAGGACAGTTACTTCCAGTGTGTAATGCTTCCCCAAAAAATAGTGCAGACCTCCCAGGGAACTGCTAAGCCAACGTCTAGGAAGCAGTGAAAGGAATAGGGATTAGATCAAAGGTAGATAGTGGTTTATTGCTGCTGCTGGGGGGGAGGGAGGGTTCTTCTTACAAAGGGTGTGAGGCCTCGATGTGGGTGGATGTAAATAGTGGAAGCCTTTTTTCCTCCTTTATGTTGAGAATTATAGGAAGAGAGATGCACCTGGGCATCTCAGGACACAGTCCCACCTGATGCTCTGGCACCTAGGGTCAGACATCTTCTGGTCAGCGTTTCAGAGCGCCAGGAGACAGACCAAGGTCGCTTGGATACACGCAGCATCATACCAGTAGGTGCCTGCAAGGGATTTCCTAAGAAATGGGAGCAAGTTCAGGCACAGCAGCTTTAGGATTGCAGCTTTGGACATCAGTGACTGTTCCTTACTTCTGGTCTGGCCCTGAAGGTCTCCCCATTTTCTCAAACACCCCATTGATCAGCCAAACTGGTTCTCACCACCATGGGGAGAGGATGCGCAGATGGTGGAAGTAACTCCAGAACTGGGAGAAAGATTTAAGCTTGAGTAGGCAGCAATGATAGATGATTCATTTATTAAGGGAGTCACACTCAAGCAAAACCATTTGTGCAAGGGACTCCTTGTCAGTGTGACTAAGAAGTTCACAATCTGGCCCCGAGTGCTTCACAGCTGTCACATCAAGCTACCAACGTTACTCTCAGTAATTATGTACAACTACATGAAGAACTGAGAAGGGACTTGACAGTGCGGCATACCACAAACCACAATAAACCACAGTAATAGTTGCATGCTGCCTTTGCAGGGCGTTGCAACAAAATCTTTATGTGCAGCTGGCCTTGGGACTCAGTTTTGGCTGTAGATAGGGTTTCAAAACAGGTCTCTGTTCAGGCTTGATGTTCACCACTCAGTCCTGAGCTTACTGTGTCCTTTCCCCACAGCGTGGTACAGTACAGCCATTCACGAGCGTCTTGCATCCCTGTAGCATATACATACCCTGTTGGTATAAGCAGAGAGCATGTGTGTACCGCTGCAGTGCTAAGCAGCCATCTCTCTGCAAGGTGTGTCAGTCCATTATCAGCAAGCTGAGAGACGAAGCTGAACCTCCTGGATGCGCTCTGCTGCCCAGAGTCTCCCTTGCAATGGACGGCACCCTTGCGGGAGTGGTGAGCTGGGAGAGCCCTCAGGCACTGACTGGAAGGTTTCCACTTGGCACCCGTTTGAAAAGATCTGGTGTGCAGCGCGCTGGCTAATTAACTTTTGTCTGAAATGTTTCAGTCACCTGAATCCGCATGGCTGCAGGCGGCAGATGGGGAGGTGGAGAGGGAGGGGGAGAAGAATGAACCTGAACACAGGTGCACCCTCAGCTGCCACTAAAGCACAGTAAATGGGGAAATTACTGTGATCGTTTGATTGTTACTATTATATAGGAGAAATCAAATGTTGGGAAATTCAGAAGCAGGCACCATTTTTTTCCTTTTCTTGCTACAGTATTTTTATTACTTTTTCTTCACCAGCTTTCATCTGTGATGATAGTTTCCAAAGCCTGTTTTACAATGTGGAAAGTATTTGAAATGCATTATAAAAATCTATGAATATGCTGCACAGGCATATTTTAAACCCTTAGTATTTCCCTGAAGGCATACTATTCCACTTCCAGCTTTTTTAAGACTGTGAAGGAAATGATTGCCCGTGCTGTTCATTTTACAAGGCTTTCTAACTTAAGACAGAGTTAAAAGACGAGATAGATCTTCAAGCATAAACTGAGATTTTAAAAATGAAGTTTTGCATTTGTTGCAAGGAAAGAACTATTAGACATAGCAATTAATAGCCAGAAAGAGTAGCTGTAGAGAGAGCACCAGGCTCTCTCAATGATGCTACTGATAAAGCAGTTACATTACACTCATCTTAACAGCATACTCACTCAAACCAGCTTAAAGAGAACTTTTTTTTTTGCAAATCAGATGAAGAGTCAGTATTGTGAGTTGTTTGATAATTTTCTGATGCTATTTTAGATGAAAGCCTAATTATTTATCACTTTCTTATCATGTAAGACTCCTATATCAGTTAAACAGCTCTCTGTAGGAGAACAGTTGTTTTTAAGAATTTATGGTACTCAGCATAAGCATCCGAATGTGGGAAAAACAGATGTAACCTTTACTTGGAGCTGATAGCTGCCCTCTTTTGAGTGTGCACTGGAACTGTTTTAGCTGTGATTTACATTTTCTTAGTACACTAATACCATGAGGTTTATTTTACTTCTACATTAGAAGGGCAACAAGGTGAAAGAGTTAATGTGCCTGGGTTTCCTCTGTTTAAATTGCATGTGATAGGTGATAAACTACAGAGCTCTGAGGGGACAAATGTATATCCAACAGCCTTGAGGCAAATGTAAGTAAATAGTTAAAGGAAAAAAGCATTGATTATTTTTGGCTTGAGCTTTCAGACATGAAAACTTCAGAGGTCATTGCACCATGTGGCACTTGCCCAACAGGAGTTTCCAGGAGCTTATTCTTATTTGCAGAGTACAAAATCAAGCAGTGCTTTGAAGGAAGGCTCCGCTCTTCTGCCGTCTGTCTTTCCCCAGTCATCCAGCAAGCACATAACCTGCACCAGTAACGTTTAGTGATGTTTCCTTGCTCCAGGACCGCAGAAGGAGGTGGCGTGGTGCTGTATGATCCCCACATCCCCGCTTCGTTGCCAGTTCCACAAAACCAATTACGCTGCTTGGTGTGGCAGGCAAACGATCTGCTGCTGTTACCAGATGACAGCTTCTGACTACGCAGAAGGGCAGCTCATGCCAAACTCCCACTGGCATCTATAAAATTGTCTACTGCAGAGCTAATGGGGGGGAAATGATAAAATATGGCATCAGTGTTTTTTCCTCAGAGATTCGGGGGAGAAAAAAACCACCTATTAATTACCTCTTTAAAAGTTCATATCACAATGTATCAGTATAGAAATAGGCTGGATAGGCTGGTACAGTTAACAATACTCTTGTGGCCTCTGATTAGGAATCTTGCATCAGCAGTCAACACAGAGAAGCCAAAATGATTATTATTCAGTCACCCTTATGATCATCTTTTTATACACATGAATTATTTACATAGTACAGGGTACTTACACACTTGTTAATTAAAAGCTGCCTTTTCATTCAGTTATACCCCTAAGATCTCTTTAGAGCATGTAATCCTTCTAATGGCATTTATTTCACATTCACTATGCCATATTTTGTTTAATGTTATCTTTAATTGTATAAATAGAAAATCCTTCAATGTAGAATACTTTTGGAGAAGGATTCCTTCCCATTGAAAATTTGTTTTGAGAGAGAGAGTGATGGGTGATCCATCTGTTTTGAATATTGATGCCCAGAATCCCCAGGAACCCTCAATTTTTATTCAGCTACACCATTTTCTACTTACTCTTCCATTTTCAGTGTGGCATGCTCATTTCACTCTTTTTTAATCTTGCCCATTGGTCTTTGTTCTGAGGTCCTGTGTTCCACTGTAGGATAATACACATCCTAAATGAAAAGAGTCTTGACTCCAGAAAAAGACCACAAGGCTCTATTGTGATACAAATGATCAGCAACATAAATTGCTCATCACTCACTGTTCATCATATTCTCTGAAGAGCACCAAAAATAAGACACTTATTTATAAATAGCTCAGCCTGCTAGATTTCAGTGCAACTGAATTTCGTCTCTTCCCACCATTTTGACAGTGCATATAAATATGTAACATGTAGTTATGTGAAAGTTATCTGTGCCGCAATGTCCTCCTTGGGCATTCACAACCTTTACAGGTTTACAGCAAAAGAATAAATTGCAAATTGAGACCTGTGGTGGGATGCAGCTTAGCACCTGATTAGCATAAGAAAGATGCTTTGCTTGACAGAGAATGGGAGTTTGTTGCCCAGATCATACAGCTCTTGTATTCCTCCCCAGAAGTGTACTTTAAGAGGAAAATGAAGTGAGAATTCACAGTGAATAATACATCTGATAATTATAGACATTTTCTTCTGTCTGAAAACCACCTTAAATTTCTGGAACAAGCACCAACAACATAAGCATTAGGAATAACTGCATCCCAGAGCCTTCCAAAAAATGTATGAAAAAAGTTCTTCCCTTTACTTCACTGGCTTTGAATAAAGACCAGCTTGAGATAGGGTTTTGGTTGTTTGGCTAAGCCACGTGATTTTTTTTTTCCTCTTCCAATCTGATAAACACAGGAATTGGGGATATACATGGAAGCTGGAACTTTCAAATACTGCAAGTGTTTGGTTTTGCTACTCATGTTCTATGAGCATTTGTCCTAGTGTAATTTGATTACTGGAATGTTCATGAAAAGCAAATGTTGAGGAGAGCAGGAACAGCTGAAGCTGATAATTTCATTCATGTGAGTATCTATGTGTTGTTTCTGATGCAATTGCTATCGTTAAAAAAACCCAATATATTCAGACTTGCTGTTCATTTAAGCGTGGTATGGCTTTGCTTAGGATGAGGAACTAGTCCAACAGGGTCTATGGCTTGTTGCTGCGATATTAAAACTATATTCATAAGCAAACTTAACATTTCTATCAACTTTAGCCTTTAATTTTACCTGTTTGCCTTATTTTCACCAGAGAGTTCCCTTCCCTTAAAAATCTACAGAAAGCCATTTAGTGACTAAGATCAAGGATAATTCAGATAATTCATTTTTTTGTCCATCTGTGTTATGCCAGCACTATGAGAACAAATGAATGTCTTCCGAGAGTCATACAAAATTATTACAGTCTTACTAAAGCAGCAAAATGGCTTATTATTGTCAATAAGAGGGGGGAAAATGAGTATGCAGTCTGACCATTGAACGGGGGACTCAAACGGAAAATTCAGTCTTCTCCAACACACTTAGAATTGTATGGGAAAATACGTATGGGCTGAGTACTGGAATAGTTACTGGTCTACCAGTCCAGGCATGGAGAAGTCCAGCTGAATTTCCTTGCTTTGTCAGAAGTTTCCTCTGGAAGGTTAAAAGCTGTCCCAGCAGCAAGCCATTGCCTGTCTGTACGAACAACACGCTGAGTCCGCGTGCCCATTTGACCACTGCCCGATGTAACGATGATGTGGTCGCCACTAACAATGCGGAGCTGTTGTGTGGTGCTGCGGCATCCATCCTTTTTAAGAGTATTAGTGGTGAGGGGAAGAAATAGCCAACCCGGAGAGCAAGTTCGTGCTGTGCACTAAATCTTTGTTTGCAAAGGACTTTATTTGACCTGAGCAGTGCTTCCAGGCGCACAGCGCGGGCCAGGAGACCAACACTGCCCTCCTGGTTAGGTAATTCCCCTTGCTTTCGCCATGAGCTTGGAGGGTGGTGTTCCAGCAGCCTTCGCACCTCTTTGCCTGGTGTACCCCCGCAGTTTAACAGTCCGCATGTGTGTCAATCAGTATGCTCAAGCATGTATAAAATCTTCAGTCATTTTAAGAGTGGTCTCCAAACGAATGTTGCTTACCTTTCAGAACAGAAAAGCAAACCTTTCACAGAAGATCCTGCTTTCTGTGAGTGTCTCTTTCTCCCTTTTATTCACACCGCTGGCTGGCTGTTTCACTCCAATTTATTAATAATACATCCTGGTGTTCTGTGTGGTACCACCAAGGGTTTTAAACAGGGAATTTTACAGAATATTTTAGTTCCCTTGCTCAGACAGGGCAGTGCAGCCTCTGTGTCAATGCAAAATATCAAAGCAATATTACAACAACATTCAGAGCTTACAGTTTTTCACCTTCCTTAGTTCCATCCCAGGTCACTGAAATATGTAGAACTATAATTTATATTTTGGAAAACCGACCAAGACTTGCATTCAAGTGCTAGCATCATGTAAACAGAGAAAACTGAGATGGGGAAAGAAAAAAAAGAACACGTTCCTATTTCTTCAGAGAATATACATTTTTTGTGATTTTTTTATTACAGGTTCTCTCTCCCTGAAGTAGTACTGTTTCCTGCAGAGAGAGACAGCAGCTTTGATCGTATGTTCTTGCCAAACTTATATGAGCGGTGGTCTGTCATCTCTTCCTTTCAGGTTGTCTGGGGGAATTAGATACTCCTCTGCAACACTTCCCCTTGTTCAGAGAGTTAAAAAGAATCACAGCACCAAAAATAGTCGATGTGAATTCCTCGTCCCCAGGCTTGGTTCACCAGACTCTGTAGAGTCATCACGGATTATTTGCATGGAGATGGATAGACGCAAACATCTTGCTGAGATTAGTGAGACATGACGCTTTCGTATTTTATCACAAGCGCTTACCCATGTTAAACTCCCAGGGCACGCTTCATTTTCACTGGTTCTTACCCTCTCCTTTAGGAGGATACAATCACCCACTCAAGAAGCAGAAATAGTGCATGACTAACTATGTCACGGAACAAATGATTAACACTAAGTAGTTTGTACTAGCTGTTTGCAAACAATCCACGTGCCAACAATTATGCTGAAGCGATTTTGTGAATACCTAACTCAGTGTATTTTGCATAACTCAAGACTGGCTCCTGGATCATTAAATTCATAACTTCTGTCTTGTTTGTTAAATTCATAAATATCATTATTTCTTCTAGTCCATAGAACTTGTAGTGCTAGACTCAACTGTGATATTAGTCTGTAACGCTGGACTGGTGAAGGCTGTAGGAAGGATGGTGGCTCCAATGAACAAGATCCTGTTCAAAACGAGTTACAGCTGCTGTGCTTTAAGAGTTTACAAGCCACGAAGTGCAGAGGAGGGCAGTCGTATGCAGGCAGATCCATTAATACATCTGATGCTTTCGGATTTGCAGCTATGCAAATGAAGATGCTATTTGCCCTAGTTGCACCCAGCCTACCCACAGAGAGCTTGGTCTGGCTGCCCAAGTGCATCAAAATGCTCATAGAATTCGTTATTGGGAGCTGAGGGCCTCTTCCCCAGCTGCCATCACTCATCAGCTGTCTGCTGACGTCAGAGTTAAAGAGCTGACCTAGAGAGAGCATAGCATCCATTTGCATCATCACATGCCCGGCCAGGCCTTTTAGAGCTGAGCTGTGATGAAGAAAATGTCTCGTATGTCAGTAGGAAGCTCAAGCACAGACAAGAGTTTATTGATTCATTTGGCTCGGGGTATTTGAGAGCCTTTTGACTCACAGAAATGTGCAGCCTTACCAGATCCTAAGTACAAAGCTCTTAAAAAATAAACTAAATGCCCAGCATACTTGGGTAATTGGTGCTTTGCAATGAATGCAGTTGGTTTTGGCTGTCACAGAGTTGCATAAACCCTACATAACTTTAAGGAGGAGATATACTATTTTATAAGAGGCGGATACGGAGGCAGTAGAAATTTAAAGGAACTGCAGCAGAGAAGGTAGAGCCAGTATCGAAAAGAAAACCAGATTTGTAAAGGCCTTTCCCCTCATTTCCATGCTGCAAAGCATTCTTCCCATCAATAACATCCAGCCTGTTAAATTGTTGCTGTTACTTTCATTACCTTCTCATAAACGAAGCCAACCCCTGTTAACCTACCACAACAGTTTTTTCCCTTTTCCCCTCAAGAAATGTAAAGTAGCAGTACAAATAAGTTTTTGCATAAATAGGTAGGATGAAGAACCTTCTTTACAATGAAGTAAATTTGATATTTAATTCCATCACAACAGTTTGTCTAGCTACTCCTCACTAGCTTTTTCTGCAAGGGTAAAAAGTATATTAAACTTCCCCACCACCAGAGGTTTTGCTAGTAAGAGCAGTATGCTGAGTTATTTTTGTCCATATGCTATTGCATTTCTCATTAACAGGGGAAGATCTTGTATTTCTTTGATACAGTATGGATTTCCAAATTTTTTTTCAATGCTATGCAGTTTATGCAGCTTTCCAGCCTCGCCGGTGGCTGCGGTGGTAAAAGTATCTTAAACTTCCCCACCACCAGAGGTTTTGCTAGTAAGAGCAGTATGCTGAGTTATTTTTGTCCATATGCTATTGCATTTCTCATTAACAGGGGAAGATCTTGTATTTCTTTGATACAGTATGGATTTCCAAATTTTTTTTCAATGCTATGCAGTTTATGCAGCTTTCCAGCCTCGCCGGTGGCTGCGGTGGTGGCCTCTGCTGCGGAGCTTGCCCCCAGGCTGCGCATTGAGCACCAGCAACACAGCAAAAAGGGAGGGAAGGCTGTAAGGCAAAAAGCTCTCTCTTTACGGTAGAGCTGCTGCACCCGCTGCAGTTGTCGGGGTCCATTGCCACCAGTAGCGATTTGTCCGTATGGTGCTTTTATGCAATTGCAGCAGGAAAGGGATCTACAAGGGAAGGCTGACGAGCTTCTCCTGACGGCGTGATACTGGGACCGACTGCACTTGCCACAGGCAGAGCTGAAGGAAAAGAGAATTACATTTATTTGGCCAGTGACAGTGTCTTGTGATTAGTGCTAGCTTCTGGTGAATGGTCGTGTCAGACAGCAATACGAATCTTCGGTACAGCCAGATGGTCCCATCAAGCATGGCATGCTGTTTTTCCCAGTGTGCATGGTCACGTACTTATCTTCAGCCTGTTGCCACTATCGCATGCTACATACATATGGACGGACACATTGCTTAAAGCCTATGAAGTATCAATTACCACTGCTCCACTGAGACCAAACTCGGTGGCCGGTACAAAGGAGGCATAAGTAAGTATCATTCATATTCTATAGTGATTTACAAGCTCTGTGCAATCACTTAATTGTTGGTCTAAATGTCCGTGCTAGGTGCAGAGTAAAAGAAAACCTGGTAGCAGTAATCTATGCAAATATTTGTGCATAGTAAGAGGTGATGGTACTGTGTATTTTCTGTCAAGCATTTAGATGAGAGCAGAAGATTGAGTCAGAACTAGGAGCTGTAAATGTTCACCTGATGATCTTGCACATTATAAATCGAAGGACGAAAGAGGCACGGGTGGAGATTTTTGATATATTCTCCCAACCCTCACCACAATACTTGCTGTAGACCACTTTCTGCTCTGTTAAGTACCTACTACAGTAAGGTCGTGTTTCCTGACCCTGTACCCAGGACTCTTTTGGAATACAATGGGTAATTCATAAGTTGCCTTTCTAGTTAAGACTAATGAGGAAATCACAGTATCCAAATGCTTGCAGACATGTGGTCCTGATGAGACAAGTATCGGTGGGATGGGTAACGCTTCCAGACGAAGGATAGACCAGTGCACTGTGAGTAGTGTAATGGTACAAATGCCCAAATTATTTAACAATAACCCATAAAATAGGTGGCTGTTTGTTACTTTGCACATTCTTTTATCTGTTGAGGCAGCTGTGTCTAGCACGGGAAGGAAAAGGAGATTTGAGCCCTAGATTTTCCTTCTGGCAAAATCTTGGTATATTCTCCAAGACGTATGACTTAACCTCTTTTTCTTTTTTTTTTTTCCTTTTTCCCCTCTGATCCCTCCCTGTGTTAAAGGGTGTGAAATATTTATCTTGCCTTAAGATGGGCAGAGAGCCATTTCACAAAGGAGGGAGAAGCTTGGCCCTGCCACGGTGGTGATCTGTACCCCCCAGGGCACTGCGGAGGGGGTTATCCTCATTTTACAAAGAGGGGTTTGCTTGCAAGGGGGGCACAAGACGAGGCAGGGATTTCAAACCAGATCGCTCAGTTTCTATATTCTACTGCCAGCCAGGGCCCCTTCCTCCTCCTCCTCTTCCTCCTCCTCCTCCTCCTCCCCTTCCTCCTCCTTCTCTCCCTGTGTGCCTTGGTAACGGGCTCTGCACAGTCACACATTTTTGTGGGTAGTTGCTATATGCTTTATTGGAAACTCAAATGCTTCTTGCCTTTGGGGGCGGGGGGGTAGGCGCCTCCTGATTAGAGGATCATGCCTTATTTTGTGTTTTGCATGCCCAGAAGAGCAATTTGCAAGCACTGACAGAAAACTTCTAAATTGTACAGTTGCATTTTGGGGTTTGTGTTTGTTTTTTTTTTTTTTAATGACAATTAATTCAGGATTGGGAAGAAAAATAGGGAGCAGTGATTAAAAAATTTACAGTGAATAGTAAGTCACTAGGCTTTGGTGCATTTTCAAAAGTCAGATTCTTGTCTTCTGTTGAAAGGTAGTAAATCTGCAGCCAAGGAGCTAACAAACATCACACCTCCCAGTTTATTTATTTTTTCCTCCTGCAGCAACTGCTGGTGTTGAGCGGCACTTACCCTTTAACCATTTCTTATGCAAACAAACTGCCTCCTGCTGAGGAAAGTAGCTTCACCTCATGGCGCAGTTAGTGGGAGGTGCCCAGCAAGGTGAGGATGCCCGTGCAGGATGCGACCCTCCTACCCCAGCTGGCAGGGCAGCGTCGTGGACTTTGGGCAGGCAGCGAGTGGCATTTCACAGCCACTCAGGATGGCATGTCCCAGTGGCTGGTCCCCACTCTCAGCTCCCTGCCCCACTGCATGCAGAGTGTATTTGTTTTTAAAAGAGATGTTTGATTTTTTAATTTTTTTTCCCCTGCTCACCTCCTGCCCTGAGAGCCAATTATAACTCTTTTCTAATTTCCCGTCTTTCTAATTAAATCCTTGGTGTATTAAATAAGAAACCTCAAGTGAAGATGTTTAAATTCTGTTCCTGATTTTAAGCCAAGCAGGTATACACAAGAATTCACCTTAGAGCCATGATTTAAATGTCTAGCCTCAGAAAGATGAACTGCTAACTTAATCTACCCTGGCCTCATTTAACAGAGTTAAGAGATCAGTCTTTGCAAGCCTAATTCTCAGCTTTCTTTCATACAAAAAATCAATGTAGAGCAAAATGCACCTGTAGGTAAAATTAATCCTGTGGAACATGCCCAGAGCAAGGCCCAGCAGAAGAGGATGTGATGATGAGCTGGTGCTGGCTTTCTGAGGGACGGGGCACGGGTTGGAATTAATTTCTCCCACTGTATTTTGCCACATGCAGCTGTCGTTTCAGTGACTGCTCCATGCAAAACTGCATGCAGCACAACCCGTGGGTATTTCTCTGACAGCGCAGGGACCCGCAGAGACGAAGAGGCTAATTAGGTCGCTGGTCATTGTCCCCGAGGGGCAGCACCCAGTGCCCTGCAAGGAGTGCAGGAGTCCCACAGCAGCCAGGGCTGTCCTGTGCCTGGAGGTGTTGCTTGCAGCAGGACGGCCCTGCACGCCACCACGTCCTGAACATCGTTTTACAGCATTGACTGAGGATGAACAGGGAAGGTTTCTTTGTTGAACTGCCACCTCCTTCCCCATTTGTCTCCAAGATTGAATGACCAAGTTTCACTCTGCTGAGCTGCGAACACCAGATTGGGTTGCACAGCCAGTTGGTAGGCACATAGTCATTTGTAAAAATAGTGAGACACGGGGGCACAGCTACTGAGGGTACGGGGAATGCAAATGCTCAGGAAGAGTTGAAAACACTTTCAAGCCATGCTGGAATTGGACTGGTCAGTGAAATGGTACTCCAGATTTTATTCCTTGCTGCAGGCGTTAATGGTGGATAAAATCTAATTGGATTAAATGCTGCGTGGGTACACCACGTGCATATCAGAAAGGACAATAGCTGCTTTTGTAAAATGGCATCAAACTTCTTTTACCTACATAACATGAATCAGTCTTCTCCATCCTCCCTCTCCTTATATTCTACATTTTCTTTCAGAATTAATTTATTTTTGTTTGGCCAGAATTTTGCTTATGCCTAAAAAGCTAGATAATACAGAAAGTGTACTCCTAGCATGTTGTGCTTGTGAAAAAGTAGCATTTTCTGGCGATACACTGCAACATGTCCATCTTGCTGATGGGAAGGTGGAAGCTGCTGTAACAGGGCAAGGATGGAATGCCATTGCAAGAGCCCTTCTCGCTGAGGAGTCTGGCAGGGGTGACATGCCAAGGAGCCTGGTGTGGAGCAGTGCTTGGCAATGTGCATTGTAATTACAGCCTTCGTTGCCAAATTCTCTGTCAACTCTTGCACTGTGTTAACGGTAGTCCTCAAGAGCGAGGCATCAGAGCAGACACCACATGCAATTAGCATGAGCTTTAGAAACCCATTCTATACGCGAAGCCAAGAATTTATTGTTAGTCTAATTAAAGTCCTAGCAGTCTTATCAAAGTAGTAGTATTGGTCCCAATGATGGGACCAATTTGCCACTTACAGGCAAATGATCCAAGTACTACAGCTCATTCTCAGTAATGATATGGTTCAAATTGTCATACACACCGGTCCCCTATCTCTTTTCTCAGGTGTTGGGCTCACCCTTCCGTGCACCTCTGGATCCCAAGGTCGGCATCACAAATCTTCTTTAGGGAGACAGAGCAAGTGTGTGTGTGTTTCCAGGGCGTGGGGGTTGTCAGTGGCAAGTCATCTGTGTCCCAAGATCTCTAAAGGGAGGAGTATTATGTTGATGGCGGGAGCTTCTTCCTCCTCTGGGTTTGCTTTTGGTCACTTTTATATGTTTGTTAATGCTGTCTGCGTATCTGCTGTATTTACTTGCCCATTCCTCATTCATTTGCAGTTCCATCTTATATCCACATTTGTGGCATCTGGTACATATTACGTATTGGATACTTGTTCTTTGCTCACCCTAAACCCAGTTTTACTCAGCTCCCAAGGCTGCAATCTCCTAGTGACCCGTAGCTGACCATTGGTGAGTTCTGATTTTTAGCCCTAGCACCTCTGGTGCCATGCTGTGCTTGCAGTGTCAAGGCTTCTGCTGTCATCTTGTGATAGCACTTCTGGGGATCCTTGATACAACCCTGTTTGTTTTTTTCAGCAGCCTTTGAACTGTGATTCCTTGATAATCCAAGTAACATTTTATTACTGCAGTCTGATCACACCTATATCCTTCATCTAGGGTCGTTAGTAATCACTCTAAAAGACTAATAGAGTTCTTCCATTAGCAGACACACACACACAGTGCTCTGGTAGATACTTAAATAATTTTCTTCAAGTTAAAACAGCACCACTGGTGCATTATCAGAATTTCTTTACAACAACAGGGTCTTCCTGCATCCCACCTCAGATGTTAGGAGCGTCAGGACCAAAGAGGCAGATCTCAGCAAGCCCGAAGTGCATGCACTGTCTGCTCCCAGGTGCTGTCACGGTTTTAGTTCTGCTGCTATCAAAAGTTGAATTGCTACCTGCCCTCATGAACCAAAATCTGGGGGGAAAAAGCCCTTCTCCTGTGCATCGCCTGAATAACATGCATGGGAAAACTCAGACTGCCTGTTTGGGAGCTGCTTTAAAACAGAGCCCTTCTGACTGATAGCCAGGATGTGAAAAGCACCAATGTTTGTGAGGTGCTTCTCAAGAGAGAAGCACACAAATGCCCCTAGACAGTCTGCTGAAGAGCTTTGAGTTAGTTGAATGCCGCATCTCCTTAAGGAAAAATTAAATTCTGCTAAATGCTGTTTTGCAACCATTCAAGCTTATAGTGGCATTCAGAAGAACCCCAAAAGATACACCTCTATGGAACAGCCACTGTATTTTGCATCCTTTACAAGCGTGGGAAGACCTGTAATGTGGTAACTACAGGCAAATGAGAAATCCTGCTCACAAACATGACAGTCTAGATGAGGCCAGCCATAAGAAAATGTGTTACTGGGAAATAGCATTAGAAAGCAAGCCTGGGGTAGAGCTAACCAAGATCTCCTTGCTCTTGCTGGCAAGTGCTCAATTACTTGTGACAACCTGATTCCATAACAGTGTTGAGCTTCTAGAAAATAACACCATGCAGTAACAAATTGTCCATTGTAGCTAATACTTACACTCAGTATCTCCTGGCACCTTTTACCCAAACATTTGCAAGGGCTTTGCAGATATTGATTACAATACTGTAGCACTTGGGAGCAAGAGTCAGGACATGCATCCAGCCACCTCTTTCTCCTATTTGAAATGTACCAGGGAGCAGAAGGGGTTCTCTAGATTTCTGCATTGCCATTTTAATGATGGAGGAAAGCTTATAATGGAAAATTAATGCAGCTCCCCATGATCTATTTGTGTTAGCAATCATCTGTCTTTCTTTAACTATAATGACATGTTTTAGGGAAGGAAGAACTATTCTGGCTTTTGGCATCTGTATGAAAAATTCTTTGTCAAACTTCAAATGTTGGATTTTTTTTTTTTTCCCCTCCTGGAGCAAAGAACACTGAAGTTTTTGAAGTAGTATTACTTATGGTAATTTATAAGTGGCTATGAAGATAAATAATGGGTTTTACTTTCCAAGAACAGCTGAAAGTTCATATTTTATATCGCCTCTTTGACCTTGTAGAGAGCTGTACACATTCAGATTAGTTTGGAGTATTTGTATGTAGGCATTAGAGACAGTAAGCAACCTCAAGTCATGACTGCCAGGTCTAATGAGAAATCATTTTCAGGACAAACTAAGTCAAGACTTAAATTAACCTAACTGTTGTGGTTTTGTGGTTTTTAAAATCAACAGTCAGTGTCTTTTTAGTATCTGCTTATAAGCGTTGCCTGGACAGTTGCCAGGCTTCTTTTGCTGCAGGAATGAGAACAGCTCTGGCTAGTCTTAAGCTAGCTTTTCTCTCTCAGAAGCTTGTAAGCCATCAGCAAAAAATAGCCTTTAGTGTGGGGACCTACCCTGTTTCAAATTACGGTCTTGGTCAAGTAGGTGTGTATGTGGAGATGGATGCACAAGACAAGGAAAAGAGGAATTCATGAAGTCATTCTCCTCTTTTTGGGCCAAAGCAAGTCTGGGATTTTCTTCCCCAGAGAACCAAAAGTCTAAATAGCAGAAGAAACGTACTACTGGTGCTTTTAATCATACTGATGCTGCTGCTTAAACAGATACTTAAGTGTTTTGCTGGATGAAGGTCTAGGAGCCAAATCTAACGCTTACTGGAGTCCATGACAAGGCTGTGGGGTTTTAACTGGGACCAGGAGAGAACCCAGGAGCAGCAAAACACGCTGGCCCAGCTCTTGGTGCTCTTCACAGGGGAGTGGAGGGATGCATGCCTGCCCAGCACACTGCTTGTATCTCTGCAGAAGCTGCGGAATGGATTTTGAGAAGAAAACCTGGGTGCTTCACCCTCCACTGCGGGAACTTGCGGGTGCGTGGCCTCCTGGCCACAGTCTGCCCCGCAGGCAGAGCAGGTTTCTCGCTGCAGCCTGGAGGTGGACGTGCTGCAGCACACCTTCCCTCTGTTGCTGCCAGGTGGACCGTGCAGTGACTGGGATGCAGCACGGTGGGCACTGCAGTGGCTGGTTGGGCAGGGCGGCAGGACCTCTCCATCTGAAGTCCTTCCCACGATCTGTCAGCTGCCAGCACAAAATCCTCCTTGATGATTGCAGTTCCAGCAGTAAGGCAGATATTAAAGAAATAAAATAACATTTCATAGCATCTTTTTTCATGGCATGAAAGAAAGAAGCATTAGGTGTGCCTGTAGCCTTCAGGGAACTGGATTTTAAGCCTAAATTTTGTAATTTCAACTATGGAAGAAAGAGCTTCCCAGTTTTTGAAGCTGTGGCATCAGCTTGCTCACAGCTGCCATTTAGCTCTGTTTCTAAAGCTGTGAGTCCCCACAGTTGCACTGTAAGCCAGAAGGCTGGGTTTTTTTCCTTTGGTGGAGCTTTCTCTGATGTAATTATATAGTCTGTTTTCTCTTTTGTGTTTCTTATCATAAATACATATTTGAGCACTGCCTTTACTCCCAAGAGTCACAGGGGAATAATATTTTCTGTGTATTAAATAATACAGTTAGCAAAATAATATTCATAGAATCATCGAATCATAGAATCATAAAGGTTGGAAAAGACCTCTTAAGATCATCGAGTCCAACCGTCAACCCAACACCACCATGCCCACTAAACCATGTCCCTAAGCGCCTCATCTACACATCTTTTAAATACTTCCAGGGATGGTGACTCAACCACTTCCCTGGGCAGCCTGGTCCAATGTTTAACCACTCTTTCAGTAAAGAAATTTTTC
>NW_008824652.1:399098-437886 GCF_000699105.1 Pygoscelis adeliae
GACACGCTCCAGCACCTCAACGTCCTTCTTGTAGTGAGGGGCCCAAAACTGAACACAGTATTCGAGGTGCGGCCTCACCAGTGCCGAGTACAGGGGCACGATCACTTCCCTCCTCCTGCTGGCCACACTAGTTCTGATACAGGCCAGGATGCCATTGGCCTTCTTGGCCACCTGGGCACACTGCCGGCTCATGTTCAGCCGGCTGTCGACCAACACCCCTAGTCTCATTCCTCAGTGATGAGACTGTGATCCACAGTCTCCTGGGAATCTTCCATTCTGGCAAACCGACCTTGGGCCACGAGGGTTATTGGGCAGTGGCGTTGCCTCTCAGTGGTGGATCAAACTAAAGACCACTTCACTGAAAACCTGTCTTGTGATACATGTAGGAATTAATAATTTCAACAAATGTGAACAAACAAGATCATAGGATAACTTGGATTGGAAGAGGCCTCAGGAAGTCTATAGTTCAACCTTCTGCTCAAAGCAGGGTCACCTATAAGCTCAGACCAGGTTGCTCAAGGATCTATCCAGTCGGTTCTTGACAAGCTCCAAGGCTAAGATAGAACAACCTTTCTAAGCAGCCTGTTCCAGTGCCTGACTGTCCTCATGGGAAAAAAAATGTACTTTATATCCAGTCAGAACCTCTCTTGCTTCAGTTTATGTTCCTTGTCTCTCGTCCTCCTGCCATGCGCTGCTTTGAAGAGTCTGGTTCCGCCTCCTTAATACCTTTCCCACAGGTAGTGGCAGGATGCTGTTAGGTGCTCCCAAAGCCAACTCTCCTCCAGACCGAAGGAGCCCCCTTCCCTCAGCTTCTCCTCACAGGGCAGGTGCTCCAGCCACTGACTGTCCTGGTGGAATTCTGCTGAACTCACGCTACTTTATCAGGGTTCTTGTACTGTGGGGCCCAACACTGGATGTGGTATCTAGATGTGGTCTAACAAGTGCTGAATAAGCCTACATTAGACTTTACAGAGAGGTTATACAATAAATGTTGCAAATGTTTTCATAGATGCTCACTGATTTACAAAAGAAACTGTAAGCTGCGTAGGTATAATGCCATTACTTGGAACTGAGTCTGCCCTGAACCCTGAGATTATAATCACATTGTGGTAATTAGTATCATAGACTCTGAAGCTTCCCTCTTCTGCAGCCAAATGCCTGATTCGTAAAGCTGTGTGAACCCTAACTTAAAACTAACTAGTGTGGGTCCTCAGAGAAATGTAGCTGTTACAGTACAACATTCGGCACAGGCTTGCCCCTGTGCTACTTACTGTCTTGGGTGAGCACTACAAGCTGAGACAGATGTTGCTGCAAGTGTACCCAAGCCAGCTGAGTCAAGACAATTTAGTGTTGATATATTCCATTTTCATGATGGGAAGCATTTACAAATGAAACAGTACTTTACCAGGACCGTTAAAAGGCAAATAAAGTTGAAGAGAAATACTGTAACTTCTGCATTTTAATAATATTGTCCTGGCTGGAAGTCTGTGCACAGAGAAGAAATGGTTTGGATTGCTAATGTGATTCTGTGTAATGGAAGCCTCTAAAATAACCTTTATGTAAGTGATACTAAGTTTTTGACGGTGAAGGATAACATTGCAAAATAAGAGACCAAAAATTAGGTGTAACATTTAATGAATAATGGATTTCTGGAAATTGTTAGAGAGTATCTGTGGAATGCAGAGCTTCTACTCCTTATATTTAGGCAGGACAAAAAAAGAGGCTGTCTTCAGTTCTTCGAACGTTTTGAATGACACTCCAGAAATCAAAAAGGGAATAGCCACCTCCTTTATTAGCATTTCCACCATGATATAATTTGCTGTGGTTATCAGCAGTCCATAAAAAACACCCAGGAAAAAGAACAAAACTTTTAATTAATAGGAGAAAAGTAACCTAGTTATGACTATATCTGTCTAAGAATTGCAAGCTAACTTGAGATTTTCCGTCACTCATAGCTATAGCACTGCATTTCCGTTCTGGTCTGGACTTCCCCTTGTAATGTATATGTAGCCAGCATACTTGCTTGGTTAGATTTCAGTTGAGCAGCAACCAAATATTCATCTCAAAAAAACCCCAGAAAAAGTATATCAACTTCAGTAGTCACCCAAGTACATGAATGGCTAATTCATGGAAGAGTCTTTTACACTAGTTTCAGAATAACCACTGTATGCTCCATTATTTCTGCTTGTAGAATGCTTCATCCACCTCTTCATCCTGGTTGGGTGGTCTATAACAGACTCCCAGCAGGATATCTGCCTCGTTGGCCTTCCCCCTCATCCTTACCCATAAACACTTGACCGTATCATCATCACAATCATTGAGCTCTAGACAATCGAAACACTCCCTAACATGCAGAACCAAATATATTTTCCTATATTCACATATGTGCTTTTAACTCTGCTAACGAAGCTATCATAATGTCAAATAAAATGTCACTGTGATCATGCCTAATTAGCATTACAAATTTGGTTGAAGAGTTAAATGGCCAGGTCCTTCAGGGTGTAAGTCAGTCCAGCTCCAGGCATTTGTGCTCAAAAGATTTACAAGGGCTAAGGATGTGTCTACAGACTACTGAAATGCAGGCCTGAAAAATACTGCATTAATGAAATGCAAATCATGTTTCAGTTGTTGAATGAACCTGCTATCATCTCAGGTGTCTCAGGCAATGAAACTGTAAAACTGCTCTAGTTGGGATACAAAAAGCAAATAAGTAGTTACAGTCTCTGCTGATGTATGGGAGCGAAACACATCAGACCATGTAAAGCTTAATATTGCATGAATGGCTTGGTCCAAAGCCCACTGAAAGTCAGTGGATAGACTGTTGTTATCTGATCTGAAGGTGATTAGTCAGAAATTAAGGATTCTACGCCTGTTTTTTACCCAGTAAAAACTGAAGTCAGTTGATCATGGCTGGTTTATAAAACAGGAGTTAATGACGTGCAATAAAAAGTTAAGCTCTCATAGACACAGAAAATGTTTTTGCTAGTGACACTATGTAAATGCAAACACATTATTAAAAATAGATCACAATTGACATTATTCAAATGAGGTTTAATTCTCTGTATAATTTGAAGAAAAATTGATGCAAGTCATATCATCTTTAATGACAGCTTAAAGACAAATTTAAACAAAGCAATTGAATTTCCATATGAGCTTTAATTGACAGTTTAACTGAAATAGTCAAACTTTACTAATTTCCAAGGTGAGGTAATGGAGTTTGCCTAAGAACTTTAATAAGGATGGATGGGCACAGTTCAATACACTGATACTATCTCATAAATCTTCTGTTCCATGACAAGTACAAAGTTATACACATCTAAACTATCAATTTAAGTTGTCAAAAGCCTTTGCTATGAAATTATGCAGTCTCAGTGATTGCTACTGAATGACTGAAAAAACAATTTTTGAAGTTTCTCATTGAAAAGCAGTAATTGTTTATTTTAAAGAAAGACAAATCAATAAAAATATGTAAAAGCATTAAGAACACTATAGTATCAAAGGATGTATACTGACATGTGGCTTCTGTGTAATTTTTTTCAGGGCCTATATGTTCAACTGCATCCTACAAATAAACCTTTCAAAATAAAATTAAGACGGTATTAAATCCAGACATCTCCAAACATCTCTACATCCTTTCCTAAAAGGATCTTCTTCTGCATATAAAACTGGTGAAGTCAACTAACCACTCACTAGATGAAGCCAGAGAGAGTTCTTGGTTGAGCTGTGAAACACCGTGGCCCATCAAGTATCCCCTTCCCTGAGACCCAGTACAAAGCAAACATTAATT
Source organism: Pygoscelis adeliae (assembly GCF_000699105.1). NCBI lineage: Eukaryota > Metazoa > Chordata > Aves > Sphenisciformes > Spheniscidae > Pygoscelis > Pygoscelis adeliae. The sequence goes on from NW_008824652.1 coordinate 402,886, forward strand.
CCTCCCCAGCGTCTACAGGGATGTTTGCATGGTGGGCTGAGAATTAGCTGGAAGTTTAGCAGAAGACAAACACCTAGTGACTGAATTTTATGTATATTATTGTATCAGAAAAATTCTGAAAACAGGTTTGCAGTCCCAATACACTTAATGAAGAAAAGAGACTGTGTTTGCTACTTTTTCAGGGCTGAACATTTACCTTTCAAGCACATTAACAGGGAATTTAGCAAGTAATAAATCACAGTGGTGGTAAGTGCTCACATAGATGCACCTGTGGGCTTTTGAAAGTGACAGCTGAAGCACAGGTGGTTTCACACCAAGAAGCACTTTTAAACACAGGCTCAGTCTAAGCCAGGTTATCCCCAAGCCATCTCCGTTCAGTGAAGGAGCAGTGTCTCAGTACAAGAACAGTCTGTTGCACCATATTACCACATCCAAGTATATTGCACATAGAACAGGGACGAATGCTAGAGCTCCTGAGGACTAAGCCTATAGTTGCACTGCTGTAGGAGAGTCCAGCCCAGCACCTAAGAATACCAAGTCAGGTGGAAATTGCCTTCACCTGCACTGCTGAGCAAAATTATGTCCAGTTTTCTGGCCCTGAGGCAGAGTTTCACTTTCTCTGGACTATGTGTACTTGGTGCTGTGTTTGCTCTGGGCCCAGTGTAATGCCCAGTGACCCTAAGGTGTGATTTTTACCTTTTGTGTATCTTTACCAGTTCAAAGTGTTTTAATATTGGAAGAACTGTGCTGTAGACAAGCAGAAGCAGTCTTGCATATGTGAAATTATGCATATGCACTGGATTTAGCATGAGGACATAAAGATGTTCAAAGATCTAAACCTGCTGGGTAAGATGCAGAGCCAGCTCTCATGGAGTCTTATCCATACTGCCTACTGGGAGTGATCCTCAAAATGTGCTAGGACCCAAACTGCCAGTGTATGGGATGAGAAAGCTAATTGGCATGCGCCAAACCCAGTCCAGGGACAAACTAAGCAGTACAAATGCTGAAGTTTTGTTTCCTGGGGCTGTTTGATTCAACAGTATGGACACAGCTGTTATTGCTAATTTCTATCACTCATCAGTGCATGGTTGTTTTTCTGCATCCAATAGATTTTTTGTTATACCTGCACCTATACTGTAATAGCGATAGTACTATGCTTGGGCTGTTATGCTACTGAATATACTGAAGACATTTGCTCTTCCTCATACAGGTATGGTCAGGTTGTGTGCTATCATTTATATATGCAAAATGTTCTATGTATACTGAATAACTCATTTCTTCTCCAATACTCAAATTAACTAAGCCAATAGGCTTGCAAAGTTGTGCTGATTGGAGGCAGATCATCGTGTAAAAAGTGTTCATACTTTTACTTGATCTTGGACAGAGAGGACACAAAGAAAATCCTTTCTTCTCCCTTCTGTTTGCAGTGAGAGACAAACAAGTTAATTTACCTGATCATCTCATAACCTCAGGAAAAAAGTTTGTTATGATTCAGCTTGCAGAGACTAATTTGTTCAAATCAGCTTCCCAAACCCAGATATTGTACACAATGCTTTTTTTTTTCTGAACTAATCATGTATTTTAATTAGTAGGCAATGTTTTCCAGCATAGAACTCACAGAGTCTGCACAGCTTAACTTGTTGTGTGTTCTGTAAGTTGTCCTTAATCAAAGAGTCAATCCTGTTGTGTCTTATTGGCAGTACATGATGTGCATTGATTGTGGACAGTGATCTATTTAATTAGCTTATTCATGTGTCTGTGTAAAAAAAGGCCACGGGTGCGAAAACCAAGAGATAACAAAAAGAACTGAGAGCATCTTCAATTACAGTATTCTCTTTATCAAGCTCTGAATTTAAATGATCTGCTCTGGAAAACAGATGATGAGTTCATGTAAATGCAAATTAACACAATGAAAGCTTGCTGCTTATAAATGGTGTTTAGCTCTTCAGGTTTTTTTTTCTCATTCCACCCCTTACATCTGTATTGGAGACCTCAGGGTTTTATTTTAGTAAAACTAGTGCAAATTGAGCGATTATTGTATTATTCCAAATTCAGAATGACATTTCTAAGATCCATGCAAACTGGAGCCTATAATGAACAGTAAAATAGTATTAAAATCAAAATGACAGCATTTTATACCAACTTTAAACACAGTAAAGCTTTGATCCCTCTTATATATAATACATGTTAACTACTGAAAACATGAGAGAATGAAGAACAGACTTTAAGAGTTTAGTAACTCAATGGACAGAAAGATAAAATTCAGGTACCTGTGTAGAAGATGTAATTTGAGGGGGCATGAATACAGACAAATGTTGACATTAACGTCACAACAAAGATCTCACAAACCAAAAGATGCACTGAAACAGGCATCATAATTCACATTTTTTGAACAGTCTCATGGCTGGAATCAAATGCCAGTGTAAAGTAAAATAACTTTTTTAGCTAAGCTACACTGAAGACTGTCAAGTTCTCAGCTGAAATCAAAAGTTGGAACAGTATATAATGTGCTGGCTGAAGGCCTGATAGAAACATTTTGGTAGAGCAGAGATTTATTTTGTAGCAGAATGCCAGAAATTGCTTGGATTCTTTAATTTTTTTCTTCCTTACTAAATTTGTAGATAAAATTTAACTTTATTTTTGGGACCAGGGAAGGGGGAGGAATAAAAGTAAGGGAAAAGTATTTATGGATCAAATAATAAGAAAGGAAGAAATATTTACCTTAAGAGAACAGACGAATAAGCCTCACATCCTTCCTCCTTTTCTGGAAAAGATAAAGCCAAGGGCAACGGTGTTGGGAAACGTAATGGGTTAAGTTCTGTTATACCATCAATGATGGGGAAAAAATGTGTATAGAATGTTTATTTATTGAATATTTTCCAGCTCAGAAATCACGGTCTGCATATCTTAGCCTCTTGTGTGTTCAATAACTTGTCCTTTACCAAAGAATCAATCTTCTCGTGTTTTATTGGCAGTACATGATGTGCATTGATTGTAGACTGTGATCCGTTTAATTAGGCTACTCATGTGTCTGTGTAAAAAAAGCCCCCAACTGCCAAAAAAAAAGAGATAATAAAAAGAACTGAGGGGTCTCCTTTATTTTTCTTATTGTTTACCAAGGAACTTGTCAGCATCCATTGAATTTGAACATTAACACCAGGGTTGAACCTTAACAGTAAGGGCATACCTTCTCATACCACTGTTAGGAGAGCAGGGAAATCTTTGCTTGAGAACACCAAGAAATCCAAAAGTACAAATGGCTTGAAAGAAATACAAATTCTTGGAAACAGACTCATTAGTGACTACTGAAGTTGACTCAAACTCTAGCCGAGGAAGCCCGTGAATCACAGTCCATTTAAGCTGGGTGAGTATAAGTTTCTCTGTTTCTCATACAGTTCTCTTGGTTGACAGGTGATTACTTTGAACTAAATGAGTGAATAAAAATTAAGCAAACTCATTAACTTTGGGTCCAGCATATTTCTGATCAGTTGTCTTCCATATTTTTAACTACAGAATCCCCTTCACCTGCAGATGAGTTTAGAAAACTCACTGAGTTCTGACGCTGACGTCACTTTCTCAATCCTTGCGATGAACAACTGGTTTAATTTCAGCCTGATGCTATGCCAGCAGGAGTGGAACATCACAGATTTTCTCTTCCTCACACAACAGAGCTCCAAGTTCCATCTGGGATCCATTATAAACATCACAGCAAACCTCACTTCAGCCAGTGACCTTCTGAACTACTTACAGTTTTACCTGGAGAACATCAAAGACACAACGTCTACCATGGTGATGTTTGGATGTGACATGGAAAAAACACGGAGGATTTTTGAAATAACCACCCGGTTTGGTGTGATGCCTCCAGAACTTCACTGGATTATTGGGGATTCACAGAACGTGGAAGAACTGCAGACAGAAGGTTTGCCGCTCGGTCTCATCGCTCATGGCAAGACAACACAGGCAGTCTTTGAGCATTACGTACAGGATGCAATGGAGCTGGTAGCAAGAGCTGTGGCAGCAGCCACCATGATTCAACCTGAACTAGCTCTTATTCCAAGTACAACGAATTGCATGGACACAGATGAAAGGAATATCACTTCAGGGCAGTATTTGTCAAAGTAAGTTTTTCCTTTTTTTCTTTTTTGTAGCTAATATTTGTGGTATACAAGAAAAATAATTTTCCTCCCCCTCCCCACCCTTCTCAGTAGCTTAGCTACCATGCTGTTAACCCTCCCTCATACACATATTTGTTTCAGTATTTCCTCCTGCTTCATTACTTCTGGGCAAATAATGAAACTTAAACTTAGCCACAGAGGGAGATTAAGCCAGTGGTGGAAGAAGACACTGTTCCACAGAAGCAGAGATCACATAGTAAACATAGGCTAGGTTACAGACTATGGTCTGAAAGTGTGTTGTATTTATGTTTATGCATATGAGGGAAAAGTCAGGGCTAGTGTCAAATGCTCTGAGGTTTTCAGATACCTGAGAGAATACAAAAAGCAATCAGAGAGTATAAAAGCAGATGTGTAGCCCTTGCTAGTATGCTTCCATGGAAAAGAAACAAAAAAGATGCACCTTGACCACCTCAGAAGCCACTGCTGCTGGTGAGAGCACTCAAAACTACCAAGTGCTCTCTCTCTTGCTTGGTGCGGGAGGCTTCTCTTTCAGCTTCTGCTAAAACTATTCCTGTAGACCACTGCACATCACTATACTGAAGTTATTCCCAAAACCACTTGGGGATTCATGTCTAGAAATATTCTGGTTTTTAACATATGAGAGGAAAAATTGCATGGTTCTTTTTGAAAACAAACAAAAAGGTCCTTTCTAAGTATGTGAATTCATCAGCGGGTTTACATCCAGTGACTGTTGCATGTTTTCCCCCATTACACCTGGTTTTCAGCCTACAGATTTTGTTGGATGGAGTTGGGATAAAAGTTCTTGAAGCTTTTTGTATGTTTGCAACTTTTTTTGAAATGGTATCTGAGATGTGTCTTCACAATAATGTGGTAACAGCACCGCTCAAAACACAACCATTTGAGACCCTAACAGTTCCTTAGTCAGCACTCATGCATAACTTAGGGGTCAAAACCCCCTTGTTTCCAAAGAGTGAAACAAGGCTTGGGAATAAATGCTGCACTGGCTTGCAATATCCCCACTGACTTGTGATGTTAATTTTGTCTCGTTATTCTGGGTATTTTAACTAGACCATACTTAAGTCCCTGAACAGTAAAACTCAGCGAGAGGCTTCTTAAAGTAACAAATGTTTGAGGACAGTAGTTTTACGAACAGACTTTTTGAGGGTTAAGGAAGGGACAAAGAAAAAGGAAAGCAAAATTAAAGCTCTTAAAAGTATCCTGCAAAGTATTTCTTCATCATTGCTTTGTACAGAAAACTATTAGCTCTCTCATGAGCAGTGACTGCTCTAACTTTTGTTATATTTTGGGAGACAATATTCAATTTCACATCTATGAAATTTCTTGTCCCTTCATCTCAGTAAGGATATTGTGGAAAAGAAAAAAGTATCATATGCTTAGCCTTTTTTTCCCTAGGCATCTGCCTGTGGACCTTATTAAAGACAAAATAACATTAGATAAACCCTTGTCCCGAATCACTGCAGCTGTTTTTATAGTGTATAGGTCAGACAGATACCTGATGGCCAGTACTGGTGTATTTGAGTTAGCAGCATAACTATTAACTCTGAGCGGTACCAATAATTTCTCAGGCATGAAGCACTGATGAGTGGCTTAACTGTGACCAACCTTGTCCACTGCACGAGTGCTTTTAGGCAAGTGGTACACCTCCAAAAATGAAGCTTTTATCTGATGCTTAATTGAGTGTTTACTAACGTGAGCGTTTTCCTGTCTGAATGAACCCATCTGTCTTGATAGGTAGCTTTGGAGCTGCGGTGGGCGGGGATGGAGAAGGCACAGTGGCACAGAGCTTTGCCTGCCTTAACTTGCAGTGTGTAGTTAAACAGCAGTCCCACAAGCTGCCACAGCTGACACCTGAGCTTTCATTGCCAACACTGCACTTATACATTGGCTGTGGAGGCATTTAAATGACATCCAAGAGCAGAATAACAATTGTGAACAAGACCAAGATCTGGTTCATGGCAAAGTATGCTTTTATCTGTATGGATATGGATATTGATATGGATATAGATGTACAAACCCCTGAATATTATACTGTTGTAAGTCTCCATCCTTCATTCTTCCTACAATGGGATCGATTCCTCGATCTATTCCTGCCTGATCATGGGAGCATCCTTGTTGACGGAACAAGGCATTAAAATTTCAAAGCCTCATCTTGTCTCATAGCTTTAATTAGTCTTACAGCTTTAACTCTCCTTCCTGGGTAATTTCAGCAGCCTGCTATTTGCTTGCCCATTCTCATTCTTGCCTCCAGTAAACTTTCCAAGAAAGATGTGGAATGACCAAGCCATCAAGCTTGAAAGAAAATGAAATCATTTCATTAAATCATTCTTAAAGGTACTACAAAGATATCGCTGCTGGAGTATGGTAGTACTGCTAAAGCTCTAATGAGCAGTTCTTACAACAAAGCACATGAAAAACAAATAAAGCTGAAATGAGCAAATGACACACTTTGGACTCATTGGTCAAACTGAAGTGACACTAGTAAAGCTTTGATACAGCTATCACAGGCTATCAGTGTGATCATCAGCTCACACATACTGACATAGCATCAAGGATATTCATTCAGCTGTCAGACTTGAGGATCCGGCCCTTCACGTTCTGAAATTTGTACATATCATCTTTCCATACAAATCTGTCAGTAGCCCTACTGAAAAGATATTGCTCAGATACTGCCAATGTGTCTATGCAATACTCAGCACTTGTAATTCCCAAAGACTCAACTAGAGATTGCTGGCTTAAATAATGTATTCAGATCTTCTTATCTATTTCCTAAAGTTATTGAGTAAGGGAGTTTTTTCGTGAAGTCCCTGGCATGAGTTTCACCAGGGCTGCATACAGCGTATGCAAATGATTAGCAGCCATAGCCTCTCACGTATAAAACAAAGTGTTGTTAAAATGTATCTCCCACATGGTTCCCCTCATTTGTTTTGATTAATGTCCTGTCACTACCAAAAATATAGAACATGCACATCAGCTGCAAAAGTAAGCCACTAACTTGATAAGGTAGTGAGGTCATACATTTAAATGCTACTAAATCTCTCAGGTAACAGCTTCTAACACAATTCAAGCATAGGACAGGTACAGAGGGCTCGATTCACCCTCATGGGCACACTTATTTCTGCAGTGAAAGTCAGAGAACACAGTGCATAAATTCCACTGTTCTCATCCTACCTGCAGAAAATAAATCTAATGCATTATTCCATAGCTTCATCTGCTCCCAAAGTACCCGGTCTGCAGCATTCTGATATACAAGTTGTGCTGTAGTAGCAATGTGGAGCCAAATTCATCAGAACTTTCCTAGCATATTCTATCTGAGGACTTGTCTCCCTCAATTTTGGCATTTTGTGAACTGTTAACACTATTTTCCACACTTAAACAATTTTTTCAAAATTTTACATACAAACCTATCTACACATGCAATGGTTTTACTGTTATTGCCATAGTGATGGCTTCGGCGTATATGCCCAGCAAGGCTTGTAAGGAAGAAGTTGCACAATCTTTTACAAAGACTGAGAAGGAAAGATTAAAAACCAGCTAAGTTTACGGGCACACAGACCTTTCTTTAGTGCTTAAGATTGCCTGCCCCGATAAACTTTGTCTTGATAGTAGAGTTTACATGCACAAACATGCAAGTACGCCATCAAACATGGAACACAGGGTAGGAGGAAAGGACTAGTCAAATAGTGGCAGTCACCACTGATTTATAAAGTTATAGTATCATTTAGCTAACACGAGACTAAGTGGTAAAGGATTTTAAAAATGAGAACCACAGTTATATGTCTGTCCCATGTATAAACACCTATGTGCATTTTTAGGCATAATTTTCAGGCCCAAGTTAACACATGTACCGGTCAATTGCTTTTGACAGTATTGGCTGTATCATCTTTCTCGAAACTCAACCTACTCAAAATAGACTGCATAAGAAGAACTTTGAAGCCATCTCAGAGAAGGCTGTCAGACACACAACCACACTCAAAACTATATTATTTAGTTTTGTAAATTTACCCTTTGCTGGGAACAAAAATTTACCCTTTGCTGATATGATCTTGAGACATACTCAGCCCAGAGTTTTAACTGCTGAAACTCCATCAAAAATCATGAAAAGTCATCAAAACAAAGGGTAGAGACCGGGCAGAAGTAAGCATGCACACACACTTGCTGTGGATTTATCCTTTTCAAATCAATTTAAGGTTATTTTTTATCTGCTCTAACTATTGATAAACAATTAACACTACTTAAAGTTTATGTCTTGTTTATTGAGGCTGGAATGACAGCTATAGCCTTTATACTTCTTTCAAGACTTGCTTTCATCCAATTCCCAGAACTAATGTGAGGTGTTATATTCTACTATGACAACTAGATAGTCTGTCTTCTGAATGCCTCTTATTGAAAAAATATGTGCCTGACTTAGCTTACATCATATTAACAGCAATCTAACTCAGTTGTTCTTAGTGGAATCACCATACTAAGACTTATACAGTCTTAATAGGGTCCCTCCACAGCCCCTGCAAAATGCATAGCAGCTTTCTTATTAATGGAGTGCAGTTCAGCTGGTCATGGTCTTTACATTAAAAAGGATTTTCTCCTTATAACACTTATTTCCTGCTCAGTTCCCTGCTCCTTTGTCCATGTCATTTTAGCCTTTTTGATAATGAGTTACCAGAAGCTGAATTCAACATACAGGGAGGACAACTACTAGCAAATGTTGCCACACAATACAAAGGAAATACTTAACTTTATTGTGAATATCTGGAAGAGTAAAAGCCCAGAAATCTCAATGCAAAATGTGCAGTGCAAAACTGGCACACTTCATGAGATCTGCTACAATGTCAAAATTGCACTTTTAAGAACATTACTTTTGCAGATATTTTAAGAAACTTCTTTTTTTTTTGTAAGAATTAAAACTGACTGTCCTAGGGCAACCATCTTTCACTGAGTCCCTTTCTTCATTCTGAAGTGGCTAACAGCGATTTACCAATGCCGAATTTGCTTTTTCAAATACAGATTGGTTCACTTCAGAGTGCTTGAAAGCTGTTGACAGCACTTCAGTAGCCTCTCTTATGTAAGCTAGATCTTACTGAGATTATAGGATTTTTCTTGGAAGGACATTTCATACATAATTTCCACTCTTCCATTTTCATACATATTTTTATCTAGGAAACTGACTACAGATCTGGTGAGTTCAGTTTAGAACTAATCTATGTTTCATTAATTTATGAGGCAAAGGTAACTGAAAAAATTGGTGTTCTCTCACTCATTTTTTCTAGTAAGTAAAAAGAATATCTTTCCTGAAGAGTTTTCATTTATATTAGATAATGTGTAGGAGAGCATTCCCAAGTACTTCAGTCATAAATTAAGTAAGTGGCTTGTTCATCGTGCCATAGGAAAGCTATTAATGATCCAGGTGTTCAGCAGCATCCCCAATCTATTCTCTTAAACATAAATTCATGGTCTCTGCATATGCTTTAGCACGATGACTTCAGTTGTCTGCTTCTGATTACTCTGCTTTCTCCCTCCAACAGGTTTTTAGCCAACACAACTTTTGATGGTCTCAGTGGCCACATTAAGGTGAAAGGCTCCTCCATTGTCAGCTCAGAAAACAACTTCTTCATCTGGAATCTACAGCATGACCCTGTTGGGAACCCAATGTGGACACGTCTGGGGAGCTGGCAAGAAGGCAAGATAATCATGGACTATGGGATATGGCCAGAACAGGCCCAGAGACATAAAAATCACATGCAACACCCCACCCGGCTGCACCTCAGAGTGGTAACTCTCATTGAGCATCCATTTGTCTTTACAAGAGATGTAGATGATGAAGGTCTTTGCCCAGCAGGGCAGCTGTGCCTGGATCCTTTGACCAATGATTCAGCTGTGCTGGATAACCTGTTTGAAACCCTTCAAGGAGGGAATGACACCGTTCCCATTGAGCTGAAGAAGTGCTGCTATGGCTACTGCATTGACCTGCTGGAGAAGCTAGCTGAGGATATGAATTTTGATTTTGACTTGTACATTGTTGGTGATGGAAAATATGGAGCCTGGAAGAATGGCCACTGGACAGGGCTGGTGGGAGACCTTCTTGCTGGCACAGCTCACATGGCAGTGACGTCATTTAGCATTAACACTGCCCGCAGCCAAGTGATTGATTTCACCAGCCCTTTCTTTTCAACCAGCTTGGGCATCTTGGTGAGGACCAGAGACACAGCAGCTCCTATTGGAGCCTTTATGTGGCCACTTCACTGGACTATGTGGCTGGGGATATTTGTTGCTCTCCACATCACAGCTATATTCCTCACCTTATATGAGTGGAAAAGTCCTTTTGGGATGACCCCCAAGGGAAGGAATAGGAACAAAGTGTTCTCTTTCTCCTCTGCCCTGAACGTCTGCTATGCGATCTTGTTTGGAAGAACAGCTGCCATCAAAACTCCCAAGTGCTGGACTGGAAGGTTTTTAATGAATCTCTGGGCTATTTTCTGTCTGTTTTGTTTGTCCACATACACAGCCAACCTAGCAGCTGTCATGGTAGGAGAGAAGATCTATGAAGAGCTTTCTGGAATACACGACCCAAAGGTAAAGCATGTCTGATGTTATTAACTCAGACTTTTCTTCTTCCCAGTCAAAATTCACTGCTGCATAATTTATGGTTTCTAATAAAACCAGAAAGCAATCTGTGTGCAAAACAGCAGTTGCACTACAATTAGTTACCATCTGATGGCACTTCAGTAGGGAAGTTCAGTGAGAGAGAATCTTTAAACATCCATACAAGTGTAGGGGGGGATTTCAAAGATTGAGGGTGAGGAGGAAGGTGAAGGATTTTGATGTTGCTCACTGCAGAGAAGAGAAGTGGCATCTACATGCAGATTAAGGGTTAGGTTTCAGTTTTGAAGTCCCTTTGGCTGTAGTTGTTTTGATTAATTGATTTGGGTCATCCTGAGATTGAATCAAACAAAACAACCACACAGTACAAAGACAAAACCAATGATGTTCTAGGTAGGATTTTGCAAGTATTTCACAGGCCATAACTGTGCTAACAAAAGCATTACTAGCAAAATTGCCCATGAATGCTAAATCAAATGGAGCAGAACTGAAATATTTTGAAAAATCCTACCTTCTACATCAAAACAGTGGAATTCACTTTACAAGTAGTCAGACGTTTGATTTGCACTGTTTCTGCTGGGGAACTGTCATGGGAGAAGATGAATTATGTTGTAGACAACCCATCTCCAAATAGCTCAGACTTTCTAGTACTTTTTGGTAAGGCAAGGAAAAACGTAGAAGCAGGACTGCCTCCACCCACTCTCTTCCCTACTCCCAAGGGGGGATGAAGGGATCTTCAGTTGGAATTTAAGTCCAGTCATTTTATAAGACTATTCTGATTTTGTTTGCCACTAAGTAATGATCATGAAAACGTGCAGAATGGTTCGTAAAGAGAATACATGGCTGCAGGTGATACAAGAGCAGGCATCCTCTTCACCTGACAGTCACTCTAGGGGACAGGGTGGCAACAGCAAATTTCCCTTGTTTGTTTGGGACTTTGTCCAGTGAAGGTGCAATTGTATTGTCCACAGTTTTATACGCATGACCTAACTGCTGGTACATAGCTTTGAAACCATCCACCATTAATTTGTCTCAGGTGACTGAATTGATACAACATTGTGCCACCGGAAGAAGTCATTTTAAGAACTCAAGAACTGAACATTTATTTTGCCTTCATAAATTGTATAAATAAAGGTTACATATGTCCCTCCAGACAGCAAAGGCCGAGGTCCATCTGTTGTGTTAGTAAAACCTTGCCTTCAGACTAATGACCATACAGTTTTGACTTTGTGACTACGACTTCTGACTCACCTCCTCCAACATTGTCTAGATTGTTTCTACCAAAAATATTTTAGACAAAGAACAATACTTTTTATGGTTGGCCTGAGGCACTCTAAAATTAATTTATGACTTAAAGCAAATTGCTACTAAGAATCTGACCTTCCCCTCCCAGAAAAAATATCATAAATACTGCATCAATAACTTCACCGATTTAAGCTGCAAAAGTCCAGGAATCATGCATTTGTTTTATTCAAAGCATTTTGAATAAGCAAATGAGAGTTGTCGGCTGAATTTCACCAGCTCCAGGCATCTCTCTGTTATAGTCATTGTTGTGTGAGCCATAATATTGGCTTGAAAATGAGGTTGGTCCTCTACTCTTTGCATGGGCATCACCTAATCCATCAAATCGCACCAGATTACATCCTATTTTTCTGCATAATTATTGTGACCATACATGGAGTTCCTAAGACAGGTATTGAGAAATTTCTGCAATTGCAAGAAAATGAAATTATTCTAAAGCTGCACTGTAGAGCTTGGCTGTTGAGTTACAAAATTGAGCACAGAGTATTGAAGCATATCAGGCACTGCAAACACAGGTCTTAGTCCGGAACAGAAACACTGATGACTCATGGTTAGTAACCTCAGTGATCCCATTAAATCGGTGCCATTACTGGCCCTTCCTAGACAGGCACCTCTCTGCTTCATGGACTAGATCTAAGCTTCGGAGTAGTTACCAGTTTCCAATGTGGAAAGAATAAGACAAGGTAGATTTTATGGAAGAGGATTGCCTGCCATTACATGAACTACAAAACAGTTTCATATATTTCATTCATGCATTTGCCTCCAAAGTCTTAGTCTGTAAGAGTAGTTATAATAGAAAATATACTGGTTTAACCTTTTCTCACACGGAGCCTGAGCTGTGCCTTTTCAAAGTTCTTTCTAAGACTTAAAGCTTAGGTTTAGGAAATGTTTGGGGCACAACAGTTGCAGAGGTACATGCACCACTTTTTAGTTAGTTACTTAAAGCATTTTTACATGATTTAAAGATTTTGTGGGTTTTTTTCCCAGGTCTGCTTACCTTTCTTTTCAGTGGTGGAGACTCATTTCAAAAAGAAGGCAGCAGGATGCAGAAATCTTTTTAATTTTAACATACTTTTAAACATTCTCCTGCTGCTCTCAGGATACATATGCCCTTGTACTGTGCTTTTGAAATGTATTTAAAAAACAAAGCCCAAAATAGAGAAGCAACCTTTTTGAGGTGATGTAAGACATACAATTTCTTCAGGCTGGCAGCCACAAACAGCAAATCCCATCTGAGATTGCTAACAGTCAGGAAGGAAGGCAAGTTGGGAAAAATTAAAAGGTTTTTTCCAAGATTAGAAACCTGGTATGTAAGGTCAGTATTGCCAGGAATATCTATGCTCTCTCTTCTGGTTACAAAAAAGATACAGTTAGATATAGCCTGAATAAATAGTATCTGCCTTTCTAGAAAAATTCATGTTACAACAGTGATGTTTAATTGACTAAGCAGTACAGTGTTTTAGCAGTTGCTCATTGCAGCTCAGCAAAGGAAACACGGCCCTCCTGTGTTGCTGAAGTCTCGAAGGTACAACATTTTTATCAGAAATCAAAAGAAAATGAGTTGCCGTGCGACCACTAATCACAAGCTAAAGTGGAATACAGAATTAAAGATACCTCAGTTGGACCTTTAAATGCACTAATGATGTAGAAGTAAGGAAATGTATCATCATGCTGCTGAAAGGAGGAGTGGCCAGTGAGGCAAGACAAACCAGAGTAGTAGGCAAGAAATGGGAGCCTGGAGAATTAACTTCCTGAAATATGTCTTGAATTTTGGAAACTTAGTATGTATTTTCCATGCAAGAATCTTGACAAGGGTGGGTCACTAAAGCCAAATATCTGAAGAATCCATCAAAGCTGGCTACTCCCCTTACTATGTCACATTTCAGGTGACATTACAGTAGGAGCTACAACATAGCCAGTAAGTTGCAGAAATATTAAAGCAATGTCCTGCCACCTTAAAATCTTACTCTTCTAAGAGAATGGGTGATTTTGGCCACAGCTGCCCTCTCTTCCTCATTTTCTAATCTTACACATATTAGACCATTATCTCTTGCCAGTGGAAACTGGCAAACACAGCTTTTGGGGAAGAAACTCACTTGAACATGTTCAGTTTGCTGTTTAAGCACAAAAGGGTAGCTATAGGATGAACGTGCCGTTTACCCAGATGAAAGTTGCAGCTGTGTCCTGATTCCCTCTTAGGAAGCTCTCCACAGTACATGGCAAAGAAGTTTAAAAGCTTGTTTGCAGATAGAGGAGATAGAGACAGAGGAAAAACATTGTATTTGGATCATTTTATATTGCTTTTATCCCTTCTCTCATCTGAACCCCAGAGGCTTATTTCAGTTTTTCTCCTAGTGTCACATCTTTGGATGCACAAAAAATTACAACATTCTTCTTTGTCAGAGTGCTTGGCAGACCAGGCACGTCATTGTATGAGTTGACTTCTTCACAAGGTCAGTTATTCAGCCTACAGGCATGCAAACGAGCAGCCTGCCTTTGAGCTGGTCTGATCATTTGTCCTACCTACCTGTAATGGCCTGGAAATGGCTGGCTTGATTCCTGACTTCTCCCAAACCTGCTTATCACCTTGTTTATTGTATAGCTCCTTAGCCCCTTGGTGATGACATTATACTCAGTTACAGTTGGAAAAGCCACCACCCGAAGTTTTTATCCTTGGCTGCGACCAGTGCACATTTTCACAGTGGCAAGACTAGGTTGCAATAGGTAACTCCTTAAAACAGAGCTAGAAGAACACGTAGGTATGCAGATGGGGACAGGTAAGCCTAGGACAGCTGGCCGCTGTCATCTTTTTCCTGACTGACAGGAGGTGATTACATTACAGATCTACAGCAGCGAGCTGAGTACGCTGTAATTGAGTACTGCCTCAACCTGAGACACAGGCTGAGCAGAGAAGGGCACATTGATAAGGAAGGGGCTCTGGGTACAAAAAAGAGAATTTGCTACTATTCTGCTTCAGAAGCATGTATCTTTATGGCTGTTGTCTCCTTTAGCCAGTCTCATGACAAATCCTGATATTTTATGTTTCAATTTCCAGTATGGTTTCCATAAAGCAGTACTATCTGCATGTGAGTAATCTAGGTCTCAGTGCCACAGACAGGGAAAAGAAGAAATTAGCTGCAAGTACATAGCAGTGTCAGTGCCTTCCTTTGCACAGCAAGCCTGCAACTGAGGCCCAGATCCAGTAAAACTCTTCATTATCAAATGCAAAAATAGGGTCTTGTATTACAGGATCTCCCCAGGGAGTGGTTTTTTTTAGTAGCAAGGGGACTTGAAGCAGGGACTTTGCTTTCAGGCTTCTAATGCAAGAGCACATGTTGGAGATGCACCATAAATTCAGGAACGTGTTGCATAGTTCAGATTATCTGAGGCAAAATAATTGTGGAAGCCCAGAGGACAGAAGAAACATTTCAAATATGCCAACAAGAAAGCATACAACAGCAGAAGGTGAGGACCTGGACAGATTTTCCATAAGGTCGTCCAACGCCTGGCCTTTCTTTCTGCTAAAAGTGTCATTCTTTCAACAATATAATGAGCTTTTCAGGTGCTATCTGACCATTGTCACTTCTGTGACAGCTGTCAGCTTTTCTTTGCCATCTTTAGGATACACTATGGCTGTTCATTTATTATGGTTATATTTTTACTTCTCTGGATCGCTTTAACTTCAAAACACCCTTTGTCAATGGCAGAGTTCCTTTCCACATTGTATTTTGACAGAAAATATCAAACCTATTGAGATTCATTTAACAAAAAGGGCTACACCTGTGAATCCCACCCTCAGCAATTTTGTTGTGTTATCTCACCTAACTTTATATGTCTGCAGTGGAGACATTACGTATGATTTACTCAGTCTACTATGTTTTTAGTTAGTTGGGAGAGGTAGGCACATTGGGCTGCTGTTGAAGACCCCTACTTCAGGACAAGATCACCCAAACCATTCCCTGAAAGCACCTACTTCTCTCCATCATGCACGATGGTGTACTAGCACGGCCAGCGCTCATGTCTCACAAACGCGGCAGATGCCCCAAGGAATACACTGCAGACACCTACAATCACTCTGACAAGCCCCATCAAGCAAGTCCTTTCAACAGCCTTGGTGTGCTTCGGGATTAGTCCTCAGAAATCTCTGCTTGTCTTCCAATCCATTTTCTGAACACTTGCTCTTACAAGCTGCCCATCTCTTTATTACAAAACTAAGCACTTTGACTAACCCAGACAAGGTATTTCTGAGATTTTGTTACTCAGGAATTCAATATGTACAATCACCCAGATTTTTGTTTCTAGATGTAAAATATAAAATGTGAGGGTGCAAGCTCTCATTTCTGATTTATGAAAATCTCAGTTAATTTAGAGGCCTTATGGCTATTGTTATATCAGTTAAAAACTCCCTGTTACATGTATTAAAACAGTCCAGAAATACCAACTGGCAAGTAACCGCAGATGAGATTTAGCAATACCAAACCGTAAAAAAGGAAAGGCCCAGCCACTTTATAGGCCTTTTTCATCATTAGAGGCACAATTCAAATACCCCTGCATTTAATGATACTTCCCCTCAAGTTCAGCAAGCTTTAGAGTGAGGCCATAACTGTTGTGTGTTTATTGATAAATTTTCTTCCTGAAAAAAGGAAGCCTTGTAAGAATTACACTGAAGAAAATGCTTTTAAAGACTGCCGTGGTCTTTCACTGCAGCAACATAAGATGAATCACCATAAGGAGTGCCACTTGCACTGCTATGTATTAAATATATAATGAAATAGCATGTATTTAAATATGCATTAAATGCACTAAATTGTATAGCAAGAAACCAAGCAACAAACTCAGTGGAGTTAACAGAAATCTTACTGCTCCCATGGGGTTTAGTATCTGTACAGGACTGCAGGATTCTTTTCTTTTTACAATTAAAAGAAGTTGGCTGCAAAATCTATAGAGCATACATTTCTGTGCAGGAAGCCATTGGGCACAGGAAGGTCATGACTCACAGCATCACAGCCTGCTAATTAATACATGCTGCTTTTCTGAGTATTAATAAGTCAGTGAAGGATTTGAACTCAATAGGACTCTAAGTGTCACAGAGACCCAAGTGAAAAAATCTCAGGCAAAGGAGAAATTAAGTGTCCAACTCCAGTCAGAATAAAGAACTGGCGCTGCAGAGCAATCTCATATAGCAATGAAAGACAATTTATGGAGGTGAAATCTTGGCTTCTTTAGCTTCCCCATGGAATTTATGGTGGTGAACACTGACTTGTTTAGCTTCCCCATCACCTCATTAAAGCTTTCTTGTAAAGTTATGGCTTTGGAGGCTCAGAATATGTCTAGTTCGGATTTGTATCATTCTTATATCCAGTTTATCAGACAATGCACTGCACTGTTCTCCAAATCAAGTTTCCTTTCCCATCGAGACCTGCTTTTTATGCCTTCTTGTCAACAATTATCCTTTTGGTATCTTTGCATATTAACCCTTACTGCTCCAGGTCTACACCTGTCTTGGCCATTCTTTACCTAACCATGCTAACTGTTTGATTCAAAGAATGTAGGGGTAGGGGTGGAAGGGAGGAAGTCCTGCTGTCTTCATTCCATGCAGTGTAGGTCATGAAGATTGTTCTTCCAGCACCAGAAGGAATTAGTATGTCTTAGCATTTTCCCAGCTGTCTTCACGTCAGTTTCTCACTCTCAAGCTGCAGTATACCTATATGTCATGTCATTTAAAAAAAAAGAAAAGTGAGCCCTCCACCAGAAATAGCAACTGTATCATAGATGGGGCTCAGACCCTTGCAACAAATAATGCAAACAGAGAAATATGAGGAGAAGATGTTCCTGAAGTAACTGGCAAAGAGGAACAGAGAAGATGGATAAGGTTGATCTTATCACCTGGCAGATGGAAGATCATCGTACAGCTGACTTAGCAGCATTGAGGATATTTATGATTGTTCACAAAAGTCACAGCCATTCTGATCTATAAACAGAGACTTGGATAGTAGCCTGGCTCACCTTCCTAGTGACAGAAGTCCTCAGTCACCTCCTGCACTGATCTCCTGGATTTCAGGGATGCCAAGGGGTCAAGCCCTCTAGAAAAAAAGTAGTTTTCATTGAGTACAATAAGATTTGACTGAACACCAGGTAAAGTCAAATACTGTTGTCCATATTTCACTGTGCCAAGAGGTCAAGGCATCCAAATGAGCCCATCATTTTTCTGTTACATTTTGTGCTTAACATATGCCTCACTGTTCCAAATGGATTCCAAGAAGAAAAAAAAAATATTTAGTTCCAATGTTGGATCTGTCAGTAGCAAAGGACTCCTTCTGATTTACCTTCATTTGATGCTTTTGAACCAAAAGCCAATAACACATAACATATTTAAGAAATTACGTCTGCGCTGGTAGACAGTTCCACGATCTGCAATTGGAAACCTCTTTGTCCTATTAACTGGTAGACCCATTTGCAACACGAAACCGTTGTCTGTTCCTTTCCTGGAAACCACAGAGCACTAGCCTTGCCTTACAAGTTTAGACAGTGTCACCACAGAGGATTGTGTTCAGCCCTGGTACCTGGGGGACAATTGCCACATGGCCGGGGGGCAGGAGGACTGACAGTGTTTTCCTAATCAACCAGCAACAGCTGGAGCAGGAGAAATTTCTAAGAAAAAGGATTTGCAAGGTGATTGTTTTGAAGGCAAGAAAGCTACTGTCACATTAGGTTTCTCCCTCCAGCCCTCAGCTGATTGTAGAGAACTGTGATAGATTTTCAGCCACAGACCTGAGACTCAGGGTGGAAGGACAAGAGGGATTATTTAGCCAGAAATCTCCTACATCTCTTTGGTAGTTTGAGCATGTATTCAGCCAAACAGCTCTCCTTCCCTTGCTTCTAATTTAAAAAGGCCTTCACCTGCCTTAGAGCAGTATTAGCCCTATTTTACAGGTAGGAAGCAGAAGAACATCGTCAATGAAGTGACTCAGTCTGGAGCATTTTTACAGCTGCTTTGTGCTGCTGAAGTACAATTGGATACAGTGATCTATTGCCTGTTGGGAATTACATCCCTTTTTTTTCCTCAGTCTATCCATTTTTCCTACAATAATTTATGCTTACTATCTTACAGTTCTCAGCTCTCCCGGAATAAATTCCACCTCAAAGATCCCTCTGTCCAGAAAGTGCTTTAAGTGCTATTAAGAAACAGGGATAAACACAACGTTCAGTTCATATTCACCGGAGTTCTGTTCATATGGAGCTTTTTGTACTAAGACACTGCCCAGCGACTCAATCAGCAGAGCAATTTTCAAAAATCAACTTACCTACCACAGACATGAGCCCCCAGTGTCATCCCTTGGTTGTACAGCTTCTGCAGCGCACAGAGCAGTAGAGCAGATCTTATAATTAATTATTAGCACTCACACAGGGAGCATCAGTACAGAGGCTTTATGTTTTTAAACAGAGACGTAAGTCACAATTTCTTTTCATGTATGCTCTTGTTGCAGTGCAGGAGAATAAACTGTCAGCACTGGACTGTGCATTTGTTTCTAGATTGAAACTGCGTATTGACTTCAATGCAGCTGTACAGATTTATGGCAACTAATGACCTAGCTGAGTTGGGTTCAAAGTGACAGGATTTTAACAAAATCTGACATTATCCTGCAAGCCAAGAATCAGCTCGGCTGACACTTTTTGCAACAGAGAAGGGAAAGTTAGCTTTCAAATATATTCTGCATACACCATCTCCTGGAGGCCTTGGGAACATCTCCACTTCCCAAGCCTGAACACATAGGACAGTTTCTGAACAAAGCCTCCACTTCCAGAAGTTCAGCTGTGAATTTTCATCTTCTAAAATTTGAAATTCATATGCTTCACTGTGAATAATTTTATTTATTTTCATCTTCCTCGCACCCCATAAATATTCACTAGTTAGTTTTCAAAAACTCTTGCAGATAAGTAAGGAGAAACCCATGAACAGAGTTCTACATTGTTTGGGGTTTTTCAAATTTTGTTTGTTTTGTTCTTTTTCCCCTGAAACTTTATTTAGCACTAGCAATTGCATTTCTTTTATTAGTGGGTCATAAGAAATCTATTAGCAGCTAGACGACCACTTAAATGTATTGCTTGCATAAGGCAAGATAAAATGCTATTGCTTCATACACCGAAGACAGAAGACTCATTGTAAAACAGCAGATCTCTAAAAGCATGTCAGTTCTTCACAGTAAAGCAGACCACTTAATGCTACACCTCTCCAGCGATTAGCAACAGAAACTGAACAGTTTTTCAAGATTCTGCAGCAGTTCCCTGGCAGAGATCGTGCTGGCATGAACAGCAATTCTGCTGATACACGAGATGTCCATTAAACACTACACTTGGTGTTATACCAGGTAACCAGCACTATCATGGGGCAGAGCTACTGAAACCTTTTCATAGTAATTTTTCCTCAGAAGTTGTTGGGAAAGTTAGGAAAGTGTTTTCAGCCATGTTCCCTCTTTCTATACCCTATTAAAATTAAAAAGCAGTATTGTAGGTGGTGGTAAAAGCTGAATCCATGTTAACTCTGCATCTGTCACTGCAGGGTGCAGTCACTGGCACTGCACTTCACTGTGTAATGGGTTGCCCTGTTCTGATTGCCTTCAAAGAATAATTCATGGAGCTGAATTTTGGAAAGGAGAGGCTAACTGAATGAATGATGAAATAATTTTAATTATTTGAGATGCCAATTAGAAACTGAGTTCCTGAAGCATTTTTCCTCCAGCCAGCTGTCAAGATGCACAGAATAGTCTTGAATCAGATTCAGTTAGGCAGTTAGTGCACCCAATCAGTCAAGTACTGGGAAAGCATTTCCTAGATTTCAGTCACTTTTGGGTTCATTGCTTATAGAAAATAGCCATAATTTCACTTCCCAACAGTTGCTCTGTTTAGACCTTCCTTATCTCTTCACAGCTCCCAGCAAGCTCAAACTCCATGGGATCAGAAGGCAATATTGTATTGCTTGCTTTTTTGGAGCTGAGACCATCTTTTCACTGTATTTATAGTCTGAACACCTGGGTTTCCTACACACTGCAAAAATACACGACAACCAAGTGTGTTGCAACATCAAAATGATAGTAGACATAACAACCAGGGCACCAAGGGATGAAATGTCTTTGAGCCAAATCGTCTAGCTTTGCAGCACTGAAAGGTCATACAGAATCCAGAACCTGCTAGAAAGACCTCAAAACCCAACAGCCCAACTCTGGAGTACGTCAAGGTTAACTGCCAACAGCACCTCATGCATTTCCAGTGTTAAATCCCAACTTGCATTTCTATACCTGAGTCTTTTCGAGTCTGAGTCTAGGTGTTCTCAGCCTAGCTGATGGCACTGAATGCAATGGCACTGTATTACATAAACTGGAATGTGCCAAGTAATGCAAAATCCCTGACATTTAGGATTGTATTTTCCTGTTTCTGCTCCTGTGGTTTTATCACATTGGTATTTTCATGCATAATTGACACCCCAAGCCATAGATGTATGCACATGCCCAATTCTTCTCAACATCTTCCCAAGTAAAACGAGTTCTCCACTTCCCACTCAGCAGATGTTTTAACAACAGAAGACAGAAAACAAGACGATCTAGAAGTAAGGTGCCAAGCCAAGGGAACTGGTAGCTGCAGCATTTGCTTTTGGCAGTAAGCAGCACAAACATCATTTGTCTAGTAACACAATGCTATACAAGGTACAGAAGACTTTTCCTGGCACCGTCAGAGAAGCTGGATGTTCTGCAGAGCTCTTTACTTTCCTTAAACACTACATGACCTCCCTGTCTTAGTGCTCAAGTGACCCAACAACCATTTCACCTCTTCAGCACTTGGAGGCATTCACAGTGAATGTGAACACACGCGGCAATGTGAACACACGCGGCAATGTGAACACACGCGGCAATGTGAACACACTACCCCTTGTTTGTTTTCTTACCCGTGGTATGTTTTCTTTAACAGTGAGATTTGTTCTTGGAAATACCGGCACAGCCCATGCATCCCACAGTAGATGTTGTCCTTAGAGGTCACAGGGACAGCATGGGTACCCCAATTCTAGAAAGCATACTTACTTCCAAAGTTCTTTACCCTTTCTCCAGCTTCATCCTGCACTTCCCAGCAGCGTTTCCTAGTCCTCCCTCCCAAGAGCTCTGTCTTCATAGAAGGTGAAGGTCATCTTCCTGAACCATCTGTCCCTGACTTACACAGCCAGAGCCTCTGGTCTTGGCATTCCACAGCTCTGAACCTGTGAAGTCAGAGTACTGAATCAAGGCGACAAGTGCTCAGGCCCCTCTGGCACTACATCCCTCTGCTGCAAGGGTTCTCATGACCATCTCTTGAGTTTGCCCCACACACAAACCCAGATCCAAATAGGAGGTCGCCATGTGTCTCACAACTTCATGTGCAACAGCTTTCTCACAGTAGACTGGGGAGATGGTTCTAAAAATTTGGGATGCACCTTAAGTAGTATGGCCATTCATGGTCATAAGCACACCAGTGCTTCAGATATAAAATTCAGTTTACTAATATGAAATCCCTGATCTCCAGTATTTGAGCTGCAAAAATGATATTGTTAGCTGCTGGAGCCTTCCCCTTTTTTGGGAGAGCCACTAACCAGCAACACTAAATAGCTTTTAACCCCTGAAAAACATTGGCTTTTAACCACTCCATTGATACATTCATATACACACTGTCACATCGCCCAGGCCGTTGGTGCTCCCCTACTTCTCCCACTTGTCAGCTCAGCCAGTTCAGTTTGCAGTTTGCCGTGGTGCTGCAGTGGCCTTACTAGCCAACATTCAAAGGGCTGGTTACTTGCTAAACACTAACGAGTTCCACACGTCAGCAATGCTTAGCTCCCATGCACTGCATGGGAGGGGCTGCTTGGTAGTACAGACTTAGCCTACTGGCTGAGGAGCAATTATCTTCAGGAGCAACGATCCTTTTAAAAGAACAAGTTATTTTCTTTGCTCCCAGGTCTTCAAAAGGGAGGTCTGGCGGTTAAAGAGACGAATAAAGAGGGATATATCACCTGTACCTGTAACTGTCTTTGCATCTTGTTCAATGAATTGTCAAGCCAGGACTTCATTGTCCCCTGAAAGCCTCTCTCTAGGTCAAAACAAACCTTGTGCTTTCAATTTCTTACAGCCATAGATGTCTGACTTTGGAGGAACCTTGTAAGGTTATCTAAGCTGAGTGCCGGGAAAGCTCATCTCTGGAGATGGATCTGCAGCTATTGCGTTCATTTGTTTTTAATCATACTTAAATCACCAGCAAATCTCCAAGTACTCTACGGATACAAAAAGTGTCAACAGTTCCTAGTGCCCTGCTTTGTGATGGTTATTCACCTTTCACACTGACTGAGCTTTGAATGAAAAAACACAGTAAAGTATACACAGAAGTGTAGTCTCCACATACTAGAAATGCCTGTAATTTAGACAGCTATTTCTTCTCAATAAGATAGCTTTTATATTTGCTATTACTGATAAAAAAGCAAGTAACTGTCTCCCCCAAATCACCAGTTAAAAAAAAATATAATCCATTTTTGATTCTTCAAATTGTGATTCTTCAAATGCTGATTTTTCAGAGTTCATTATTTCTCTGCAGCGCTAGGCATTAGGATTCTGTTATTAGTTTAAAGAAAACAGAAAGACTCTTTCAGTATAGGACTCTTAAAATATAAGATGCACAAAAGAAACAGAGCATGAGAAACAGAAAAGAGAAATATAAGAAGAGATAACTAATAAGGCAAGATTCACAGGAAGACTGTGACATTTACCTATCCTGTTGGGACACAGATATTTGTGGTTTCCATCTTCTCACAGAGTCTTCCCAGGAGAGGACTACAGAAAGTAAGAAAGCAGCAGTGACAACTGATGAGTCTTGTTTCCATCCTGAAGTTTTTATCTTGTGTTGAAGCAAGTAACCCTTAGCAGTCTTAGTAGATTAGCAGTGAAGGTAGTGCAGGTAGTCCGTTACCTGCTTTTGGCAGCATATTGCATTGTTAATCCACTATTCATATAGCTGCAAGCAAACCTTCTCATGTGGATAAGCAGCAGTAAGAAGAAAGGAGAAGTCCCAAAAGACATAGAGGATTAAAACACTATTAAGATTTATCCTTGATAAAAGAAGTCAAGAGTCATCAAACACAAAGTTGCTGACACATAATTATGCTTAAGAAAAAGCACAGCTTACCAGAAGCAGGAAGAGCATAGGATGCAAAGGATCACTACGTAACTTCCCTACATAGACTTTCCAAGACTTCCCACCAGACATATGGTGTTGCTAGAGACAAAATATTAAGGCAGATGGACTTCTGATCGAATACATATTCTAATGTTGTCATCATTTATGGTGAAATTTGACAATGTGCCCAACAAAAAGCAAAGCATGGACAGTCCTTAATAAGGCATTTGGGACAGAAAATTGCATGGAGGTGCAGTTTACTCTCTCTTTTGTACTAACTTTTCTCATAGAGGCTTAAATAGTTAGCTAGACGCAGACATTGATGACAGTCTGAGTGAGGGATACCTTCCAGTGAAGTCAGATATCAGCAGATATCATCTCCATCTGCAGATCAGATGTTGCATTGCAACTGGCATCACTAGGTGAGCCACAAATATCACAACAAACACCTAAGTTGACTTGGAAGCTGGCAGCATGGTCCAGTGTTGAGACTCAGTGGTTTTTTTGGTCTCTTCACTGAAACTGCCAAGAAATAAAACCCCCAAAAATAGTTCTGGCTGTGGCGACTAGTTTCTTGGGACATGGAGTGCATGGAGCCCACTTTTAAGCAAGTCATCTTCAATGTCTCGAGACTAGACGTAGATTTGGGATGACAGCATTGTGCTGGAAGTCTGCATGATGTATTGTCACAGCACCACTCTCTGTTATTTATGTCTTCTGGCACTTGAATGCTGCTTCCGCATTTCCAGGCAAGAACATTTCCCTCCGCGCCCACAGTCCTTCTGGCACAGCATGCGCTATGGCCAGCTCCGGATGGAGGCACACCCTGCATTGATTTTCCCATGATCATCCAGACCAGAGCACCTCAAAAAATATGCCAAGAGTCCCTCCATGCCCACAGTCTTGCATTTACCACAGATCTCAGTCCTGGGTTGCAACAAAGGGACCAGATCAGCTGAGTACAATGTGGAAAGCACCTGCCCACTTTCTAGATAAAAATTACCAGAAATACAGTATATTCATAGCTTCCAGGACATCAAAATAACCATCCAAAAGACCTTTTTCTGTTCCTTTTCAGACTGAACTAGATCACTGTGCGTTTACAGCCTACCTCTGTTATTCTTAAAAAAGCTAGGAATATTCTTTCATCCATGGTGTCATTGGAAAGAAGAGTGGGAAAGGTCTTTTGTGTGGCTTTGTGTTGCCCTACACTCTGTTTTACATAGATGATAATGCAGAGAGCCAGGTAGACCAGGAGAACACCTCTTTGCTTGGTCTTTGCAAAGCAGAGCATGGCCATGGTGAGACCATCTTTGCAAGCCGCTGTGAAGACCGTGAGCTTCCTGGGAAGCAAACACAGCATGACTACTTCAGGCTTAGCTTTATTCGGCCTCCTGTGCTCTGAAAGTTTGACCTTTTAGAGGCTGGTACATTGCTGAAGGCTTTCCAATTAGTATGGTCTTGGCAACACTCGGCCGTCTCAAGGAAGTGCTTGGCGTGGTAGAGAACACTGCCTGACACCTCCACTGCAATTTGAGAATTTCCCCATGAGTCATTAAACGCTCCAAACAGGGTACTTTAGAAACAGAGGTCTGTGAAATTTGTGAATATCCAAACTACTTGGAGCTTTAATACAGAAGGTGGAGCCAGTTGTGAAAAGGACACAGAACTGCAAAAATTGTCTGTATGTGTGTAGCCTGGTAATCAAGCTTACAGCTGGGGCTATGCTGAGGGATATTCTTCCTCCTTCTCACTGCCAGGGGAGACTTTTTGGTGTCCACAACACTTAAGTCCTTAGTTTCTCTGTGGATAATGGCAGCAAAGAGAGCAGCCATCTGTGGTATGGTGTCTAGGCTTCTAGAAATGAAATGGTGGTGCTACCCTTCTGCAGAAGACTAAATGTCATCCTTAAGGAGTCAATAAAAGACAATCTGCCAAAACAAATCCAGACTGTGGGTCCTTCACTGGCTACCCAGAGGCCTACAAAGTGGATCCTAGCAAGCCTAGAGGCTTCTCATGACATTGCCTGAAACGCTGACTGGTTTAAAGACAAATAATACAACTAAACACCTAGATTTGGGGGTTCAGGGTGTCTCAAGGGAAGTGTTCTTCACATTTGAAGAAAATCCTGAGGGTACACAAACAGGCTAGTCAGTCACCTGGTCTTTTCAAACTTCTTCTGTGATGTGGAAAGCTGACTGCAGGAAAACATCAGAGGCAGTTCTATGAATGCTGAGAATTTCTGACAAACTGTTCACACATACAACCAAGATACCAGATGTGAAGGAGGCAAATGACTCTGCTAATCTGTAATTTCATCTCCCCAGCTCCACCACCCATCCCAAGGGTTTCGGTTTG
Source organism: Pygoscelis adeliae (assembly GCF_000699105.1). NCBI lineage: Eukaryota > Metazoa > Chordata > Aves > Sphenisciformes > Spheniscidae > Pygoscelis > Pygoscelis adeliae. Next base: position 429,483 of record NW_008824652.1, read on the forward strand.
GAACCGTGCGAGAAAGCAGCGCAGAAGACTATGTGAGGCAAAGCTTCCCAGAGATGCATGAGTACATGCGACGGTACAATGTCCCTGCAACCCCGGATGGAGTAGCATATCTAAAGTGAGCCTCTGCATGTAACAGTAGATCTGGTCCCTCGACCAGAATGCACAGCAGTGAGATGGTGATGGGTTTCCCACTTTCAGTCTCACTTATCCCATAAGTCAGTCATTGAAAGGAGTGTGGCAGATAGAGAAGAAAGCACCTCGAGGGAGTGATACTTGGAGAGCAAGCTAGCGTAGCACCACGTGGAGTGTTTCCAGGGGAAGCAGTGCTTCACACTAACTGCAAGGGTGCCATCAAGCATGGGCAACATATAAATCCTGGCAGGTTTCTGTGCTTGGGAGCACTTCACCAGGCAGTGAGAAACATTCAGGAAAAAACATCACAGTTCAAGCAAAAGCTGCGAATGAGGTTCCTTAGCATCTTCAGCATGCTGGGAGAAGAGAAGGTTCTCAGAGAGAAACTTTAAAGCATTTATCATTAAAATGAATAAAAGAAGCATTAGACTGGTAAAAAGTAATAAACACCAAATCTTCTTGCTTTATGGAATTGTGGCATCACTGTGTTTCAGAGACGTGTGCCTAACAATCTGGGGTCACACATTTGATTCACTGCCAGGAAACACATAGAAGTTGCATAACAAATGGCCTGAGAATTTTTCACCAGAAGTTGTTTCCTGTTTACGTATTTTTCCCAGACCCATCCTAACAATAATTAAGATACATGGCAGCTCCTTTGTGTTAAACTGGAATCAATCCATCAAAATCAATGAAGTAATGTAACTTCACATCAGGAGCACACCCAGACCTTTAAAGTGACAAGAGTGGAGGGTGCAGTCCTTGAGTGTGATGAGAACAGGCACTGCAACTATTCGTTTATATCATCATTTTATGCAAGTGTGCCATTCATAAATGATTATGTTAGTAAAATTCAGTCCTCTGTGTTCATGAAGACTAAACATAGAGAAAAGCTGATCTGGGTGAAGGAAATTAATTTACCTCATCTTCAAGGAGAAATGAGGAGAAACACCTTTGTATGAATTATCCTCCTGCAATTTTGTTCTAATAAGAAACCAAGACAGCACTAGTATTTTAGCAATTTTTATTTTTTTCCAATAAAGCTTTGTGCTACCTTTCAACTGAGTTGAAGTCTAACATATTGTAGTATTTTCCCTCTTTCAGATCATGAGTACTTCACGGGAGCAAAATAAGTCCTACCCCCGCTGTCCTGCTCTAGATGCACAAAGTTTGTATTTCATGCACAATTCCTTTCTTCAAAATATAAATCAGTTTTGCAGAGTCCCTGGTCTCTGTTTTCACTCAGTAATCTCCCAGAGAACTGCATAGATAAATGTTCAGTGAGCATCACTGAGTCTTAGACTGTGAAGTGATTCTGACTTTGATGTTGAATACAGGCATGATCCAGAGAAACTCGATGCCTTCATCATGGATAAAGCACTCTTAGATTATGAAGTATCAATAGATGCTGACTGCAAGCTTCTAACTGTGGGAAAACCCTTTGCCATTGAAGGTAATAATCAGTTTTATAACATACTGCTCTATTTCTCATGTGTTGCATTTGCTTTATTGTGATTTGGTATTCTCAGTGAAAGTATGCAGGTGAAACTGTGGACCCCTTGAAGATTATAGTAAAATTCTCAGTGATTAAGCAGAACCAAGGTTTCGCTCTTTTTTGTGGTTTTTGAACTTTCAGATCACTTGTACCATCTGTTGCCATGCTCTATATAGGAATTATTCAAAGTGCTGATACGGTCCATCTCCAAACAAGTAGGAGGCACCGTCCATTTCACTGCTCACGATGACATGAAGTAGCTCCTGAAATGAGTCTTGCTTTTTGTAGGCTCACTTTCATGACACGTGTCCAAAACTCACCGGAATATGCTCAAAATGCTGTTCTACAGTTTCACCCTCATCTGAAGCAGATAAATACTGTTCCCATTTTAAAGGTCAGCTTAAGATTCCGGCTGAATCTGTAGCTGACTGAAGCTAAAGAAAGGAGCCTACCCTGGTACGCAGCCTCCTGCAGCCCTGGTGTATTAGCAAGGACAGGTCGGAAGCAAGGCTTGTCTGAAGCTGCCTCCAGCACGGGTGAGCACATTAGCAGCTGTTAGACTTCAGGAATCGCTTTTGTGGTAGATGGCCAATGAAAATGATTGAAGCTCCCTCTTCCCCCCCCTCCAAGGGCAATCACTCTGGCCGCTCCCATCGCACATTAAAACAACCTCCTTCAGAAATGTTCAAACCTGATTGAGGAAGGCAATATGCTAAATGAAGGCCAGAGGAAGCTGAGCATTTTCATCATTTCAGCTACAAGTCACCAGCACGAGGCATTTTGTAAACGCTCCTTTTTGCTATACCTCATCAGTGTCTCCCATGTGAATTCACACCAGAGACCTGAAAGCAATTCATTTTCTTCTTTTCTTTTTGTTATCGGGGAGGATAGATGCACAGAGAGCTGTTCAGGCTGTAGCAGGATTTGTGTGTGTGCAGCTGCACGTTTCACCATGCGCGTGCAATCTGATAAATCTCCCATTTCAGAAAGGGGAGATACTTACTCTACCGAAGTAACCCATCAGCTTCCACAACTTTGAATGAAGTAAAGCAAATTTCAATACAGAAAAAACAAATAAACCCCAAACTATATGTTTTTACATAACTGGACTTCATATCACCTAATTACTAAACACTTAAATATGCTGAAAATGTGGTATTCATCGTATGCCTTCTCTGAAACCATTCCTTTAATGTTAGCAAATATATTCAGGTGGAAATACAGGCACAATGTACAAAAATCAGCAGCAAGGGAGACTGTTGCATTGTAGGTACGCATATCACCACATCACTCTGCATCATTGAAAACCAAGCCACTGTGATGGCAAATTTACCATTCATGTACATTTATGGGGTTTTTTTTTTCCTTTCTTCCTGTGGTTTTTTTTTTTTTTTTTTTTTTTTAAGGACACAGTCTGAAATTCTGATTTCTGAACTGAAAAATAAAAATCCACAGTGGACTAGAAAGGAATCTCCACAGGCAATTGGCAGGACATCTCTGCATGCAACTGCATGTCTTCCAGGCATGAATTGTATTTGTTTTTCTAAAGTCAAAACCCAGATTCTGCAAATTGAAAGACCATATTTAGAGTTACTGAATTCATTTTCGCTTGCACTAAGTCCTTTACCAGCACTTTAACATGGTAAAAGACAACAGAGTGGCTAAAAACTGTATTTATTACTATCTGAAGGTCCACGTCACTGCCAGAGCAGAACTGCACAAATGGAAAGCGTAGCCCCTGGACTTTAAATTTCTGTATGACAACAGTACAGACTGCGCCCATATACATTTACATTCACACAGCTTCTCATCAGAAGATACACAGGAAGAAAAGAAAATGTCACATGTGACACCAGTTACATCCACTGATCTAAAAATGTAAAGGAATCACAGAATGGTTTACTTGACATTAAGGCCCTTTTGCATTGCTAAAACAAGGTGAAAAAGAAGAACCCATGGCTAGGGCATGCAAAAGGCTGTGTTTCTAGAGATAAAACAGATTTATTCATCTATCTGTACCTCCATAATAAGTTTTTGAACCTCCAATTTTACATATTACTTTTCTGGCCTTAATAATTTTGAATTTGCATATCCTGCCTGTATTAGGCTACTTTATTTTGCACAGCAAAAAGTCTCATCACAGCATTCTCAGTCCATGGTAAGCCAGCATCCAGGTTTCAACTGGCTTGCTGAAACAGAATGCCAACTTGATCTGCCACGCTGGTAGTTGATAGTTGAAATGAACATACTTTAGCAAAAAGCAAACAAGTAAGAGAGAGATGATTGTACTGGTTTTCCTTCTAGGATATGGTATTGGTCTTCCGCCCAACTCTCCACTCACCTCAAACATCTCTGACCTGATAAGCCAGTACAAGTCCCACGGTTTCATGGATGTTCTGCACGACAAATGGTACAAGGTTGTTCCATGTGGGAAAAGAAGCTTTGCTGTCACGGAGGTAAGCGATGAACTTGGGTCACATAAATGAGGATTTGTTCAAGTTGCCAATTATTTGCCCTCATTCACAATGTGCAGTAGATATACACACATGACAGAGATGGGCTGCAGCGGAAGAGAAGCATTAGGCTTCAAAAGCAAGAGATGCTAAGCCCAGCAGCATTCAGATCAGAGCACAATAAAAACATCAAGAAGACTGTGCTGTTAAGTTAGGCATGCAGTGCATGCATCAGAGCGCACTTCTGGAGACAAACAGGGCATGTAACGTAGCATTAAAAAAAGTCATCTGGCACACTGCACAACAAATCGATCTGATTCCACTCTGTTATGTGTATCACTGTCTACAGGATCTGTCAGTGATTCTGGACCATCTCACATGGGAGCAATAGCTAAAATAGCTAACACAGAGACCAACAAGAGCAGAAGAAGCAGAGAGAGTGGGAATTTAGTACATCCCAAATTTCTAATATAACCCTGACCACTTCCTAACATGGGTGGCAGCTACTTGTACCGAAGATAGGACTTCAGCCTAGAAACGGCCCACTAAGGTACCATGCTAAGAACAGAAGAGAAGCAGGTCTCGTGTCTAAGTAGAACTACAGGAAATGGAAGTAAATCTCCATGGTTTTATGTCCTAGTATCAAATCAGAGGAGTTATGCCTGCTTCTGGCAGCTGAAGATGTATGCCATTATTTATAAGAAAAAGACTCCTTTTATCAGAATAGCAGTTTTTCGTCAAGTTCCCTAGTCTGCCAAGTAAAAAAAGATAAAGTACTAAGGAATCAAAAGATCCAGCATGCCTGAAGCTTAGAGCATACACACTTTTAGCTGAAGGTGTTCCAAAAGACATAGGTTACGTGTTCTCACTGCTACAAAACATGTAGCTCTAAGTATGCTGTCTCCTCCTCAGAGTGTTCAGCCAAATATCAAAGCAACCCTATGCGTTCCCCAAAGAAGTGGTAGCATGGCCATGCTCCCCTAAAAAAGAAGCCCAGTTTCCTAGGGCTCACTCCTGCCCTTCAGTGGTCACCCGAGCCTCTTGTCTGCAAACCTCTCACTGCTCACTAAATCACTAGAAAAATTGCATTTTTTAGGGATCAGACAAAGAAAAACTTCATTTGACTGCTTTAATACATAGATTGTTGGGCTATTTCTGCATCTCTTATTACATTTTTAACTTTTTCATTAAGATTGTGCCAATATGAAATAAATTATATTTTAACACCAGACAATCATAGAAGAAAATTCAATTTATTTTTATTCAACTTGTTCAATTCAATTTTTTCTTTTTTTGTGTGATTAATTCAACACAAGAAAGCACGTTTAAACAAAAGTGTGTATTCACTGCTATTTCTGATCTAGCTTATCTGAAGATTATATTATCATCTAACAAGACAGGCATCTGGGGAATTTTCTTTATAATGTAGCTGACATACCTGTTCCTGACAAGTACTTCATTCAATGACCTCTTATTACTCTACATTTTAACACAATCTTTTGAATTAAATCTCAGGAAAATTGCCAGATGGTAATGGTATTAATTACCACAACTGTCTTAAAACTGGAAACTCTTATAGCAGAGACAAACTTACCTTCTTAGTAAATCCCCAGTGATGAGTTATAAGGAGCTTCCTCTGATCATGATAATCTTACTCCAGTAGCTGTATCCAGGACTGTATTCTCTGTATTCCTAGAGAAACAGCTAAGACACAGAATCAATTCTAAACACCTTCCAGTTAAAAAATATGGTTTTACTTAGCACTGGTTTTCTCCCAGAATATATATTTGCTCCTTTAAGCCAGTGGTCTCTAGAGTGGGGTGCATACAGCTCCTGGGGGTGCATGAGACGATCCACTGGGTTGCAGGAAGAAAATACTAGAACTTGAGTAATACATATATGTATGTATAGATATATAACGTTATAAATAAATATACATATATGGGGTGCATGCTCAAAAAGTTACTGATAGAAGTGCGCGATCAAAAAAAGTTTGGAGACCACTGCTTTAAGCCATAGGATCTCAAGACTGTCTCTAGAAACAGGAACTTTTTTTTCTGCCATAGAAATACAGTAATAGAGAAAATAAGCGCTGGCTGGGCAAACTGCAGAAGGCATATTACAAAACCAATTGGATTTGTCTTTTTGTGAAGAAAAGCAAACATGAGCAAAGATAGAATAAACCTTGCTTTCACATGGGAGAGGAAAAAATCTGATAAGCAGTCTGTCATTTTTGCAGTTACTCTTCTGAAAGGCCTTTGCAATTTAAAAATATGAGGAAAGACCATACCATTTTCCTGCACAGCTATAGCTAGTACATTATCTCTGAGGCAAACCCAGTTCTTTCACCTCTCTAGATTTTCATTAACTCCTTCATGTTCAGTGATGCAATACTGAGAGTCACTGGTTTCCAGGTAAGCCTTAAACTTCCCTGTGTTCATGGCATGAAAAAACAATGACATGGTTTAAGTACTCAAAGATTCCTCAAGGCCTGCCAACAAAGGGAGGGGAGGTGGGAAAAAAGCTGCTCCAGTCTGAAAAGAAAATTCTGATTTTTTCATGTGAATAGTCCCATGGACGTGTAACCTCCACGTGATGTCCAGAAAGGAAGGCAGGTCTAGCTGCTCTGGGACTGGTTATCTGACTGTAGTCCTTATTTGAGCTTCAGTTGTGCTAACCCAACATGCATAACTGGGTTTTCTCTAGAGGCCAAGGTCCAACAAGCTGGCTCAGGTGAGTGAACTGAAGGACTCTAAAAAGTCACTCAAAGACTTTGTCTTTGAACAAATCTTCACGTACTCAAAGGCCTTATGCAATCAGAAAGAGTGAGCAGAAACAAAAGACCACTTGTAAGTCTGTGCCGTTGTGGGGTAAGCTCTGCTAAGTCCAGACCTTCCTTTTTCTGAATTCTTCTACCACATCTCCCATGAGCATCCCCCCTCCTCTTCATCCGCTCCTCTTGGCCAAAACTTGCAGATTTTAGAACTTGCAATTTCACAGTTGAGACAAATTTACTAAACTGAACAGGGCCAAGCAACAGACACTCTCTAAAGCATAGTTTCCCCATCATTACGTCAAGAAGCATAGGAATTTTTCCTGGTCTTATCTTTATGTCAGTTTATATCCTTTACTCTTGTACAGCCCAGAAATCTCCATTATTTAACTCCATGCAGTCAGTCACAGTGACATTCAACAGATTCACTGAAATGTGGACAATGTTCCACACAGAAGCAGGTAATTCATTTTTTAAAAAGTCTCAGCTCCTAAGTGGGTAGTCATTCACATGGATTATATACCAAACTAAGACCCAGCAATTGCCTTTTGATAGCTAGAGTATAGCTTTGTATTTTTCTACATCTTTTTGATAAATTTGGTCTGTGACACACTGCACCTGTTCACCAAGAGTAATGACCCAAAAAAGGGAATACACGTAGGTGAAATATTGATCAGTATAGCCTTTAAATGGGTGAAATACCCGTCTTCCTTTTTTGTCATTACCTCTTTAGGCCGTTCCTGATTCTTATACACCTGCCACTCCTGCCCACCGAGGTTAATTTTTCTTTAGATTTGTTTTGAGATTCTTCTTCCTCCTCAGAATTTTTTTCTAATCTTACACTGGGAAATTATATTTCCTGTGGCAGAATTCACTGCTACCTTTTTCCATCTCTCACTATGCGGCAGCACTTTGCTCATTCTAAATTGCATTTGAAAACAAAGTTGTCTTGGAAAGGCATGATCCAGACTGGGGCTGGAAAATTTGCAGTGACTCCTCAAGCTGAGAAACCAGATAAAGACAAGATTGAAAGTGCAGAGGTCAGTAGGGCTTGACTCCACTGTTTTGTATGAACCTCTTCAGCAAATGCACTTGCCCAAGACACCTTACTCTGGCCAGCACCCATTGGATCATTCATGGGGTATGCAGCTAACTCAAACTTGGAATGAATTGCTGCATTGATTGCATCTTACCCTCTCCACCACAAGTAATTGTTGGTAGCAGTGGCTGTTCACACCGATTGCTAGTCACTAGCAATATCGCCTGAGTACTCTTGATTTAAAATTGTCATACTCTAGTCTCAAAGGAATTTCTTTGTTGTAAATTTGCTAAGTCCCTACTTAGGGTAGAGCATAATGCAGGAGGGCAGTGGGGTTGGCAGAGTTACATTTGCACATATTACATCTGGACATAATCAGTGTCATTCGTTTTCAATTTGCATACAATACACTTGGCCCTTCCTCTACCCTACTGTTGTTCTCATTAATGCCGCTTCAGAAGGAGCCAGGCTGCTAGGACTTTCCCCTCAGCACATTAGTTCCACCCAAGCTC
>NW_008824652.1:438135-440544 GCF_000699105.1 Pygoscelis adeliae
CAGGCTGCTAGGACTTTCCCCTCCAGCACATTAGTTCCACCCAAGCTCAGGAGACACTACAAATTCTTTTTTTCTGTGGCATTTTTGGGAACCAAAATACAGTGAATTGGCAGCTTTGCAACTTTCTGCTCATGGTAGCGAAACAGCTACGGCACTAAGCCACTATGACAGCAGTCAGGGTGGATAGCCTGAACAGGCAAGTCGCCTGTCAATTAGCAGTGGTTTTGACTGTTCAGTCCAGGCGGTAATGATGAGGGCAGGGTGTAAAGGAGATGAGCTGGCACACCGCGGTTGTACTTGACAAGACAGTATGAAAGAGAAGGGTCCCTCCTGGTCCAGGGAGTAGTTGGCCTTTGGGAAAAGCTAACTGTGTACAGACTGTTTCATAGCTTTTAAGCTATATTTTTCAAAAAGTTATTGTTGAAGTTGTTTCTTCTATTTCACTCGAAAGGCTCGTATATTCTCCATTCGCAATTGTCACAGGACAAATGAAGCTCCAGAACTTACAGACTGATTTGCACATAGACTGGCAGTGCAGTCAGATAACAGCCAATACATGGAATAAAAAATAATATATTGTTAAATAACAGTATCCCAACTATTAATACCAACAACTTACTGATGCTTCACACAAACAGTATCTAACCTGACATTTACAATAACAATATATGTAAGCACAGAAATGACACCAGCCCAAACTGACCCCGTTACTGCAGACCCACCACTTTCCACAGGTGGTGACATTGGGGAAGGCACAGTGCCGTGCGCCTCCTGCCAGTCCTGAGGGAGAGGTCCACGCCGCTAATGGTGGGGATAGGTCATTGACCATGGGCTTCCATCTGATCCAGACCAGGCACACAGCGAAGACAAAGTCCTTTCATCCTCTCTTCTTCTCTCATCAGTGGTGGGATGCACTGACAGCTCTTCTCTGGAGTCTTTGAAGGAACTTGCTCAAACTTGACCTGCCATGGCTTGTGCCTGCATTAGTGATCTTTGGCCTCGGCATCACCCGGGATGCACAATCGGACGGTGCCTCATTCATCTTGCCGTGATTTTATCCAGTTGTCATCCAGCAAATTGTGCCTTTCTGCTCTGAGTTTTGCCTAGTGTCCTTAAAGGTCAACAGTTAGTTTCCTTTTTTGTTACACCAATCACCTGACAACTCAACAGTCAGTTTTCTAGCCATTACCTTGAAGCTGATGTTTATCTGCTTGTCTCTGGTGCAGTGCAGGTGTCAAAGGAAGGCCATGCAGACCCCTCCACAAAGGGAACGCACTGCCCTGTGCTCAAAAATAAAAGCCACCCATCAGTCACCTTTCATGGTACCTTGTTACCAGTGCGTGAAAAACGAACACAAAGAACAGGAACAAAGGTTTTGCTGCCAAGACAATTTGCTCAGTCTGCACATATGCTGTCTGGGGAGGAGAGCTGGCCCTTGCTCACTGGAGAACTGGGAACATTATGGAGAAGGGTGTCACAAAGTGACAGACGTTGCATTGTAAGGGGGTCGTCTCAGTGTCTGAAGAGGCAGTGGCATCTGGACTTGCCCTGGGGAAAAAATGTTTTCCACAATGGTCCTGAAGAAAGGAGTGTTTGAGTACTGAGTCTGACAACAGAGTCAGGAGAAGCATGTTTTGAGTCTCCTGGAAATGAAATCCAGATTTAGATTCACCTGTCGAAACTGAAAAAAAAAAAAATAGTTCACTATCTGAGGAGACAAAGCTGTTTTTCCCGATTCACCAGCCTGTAATATCACAGAAGCAAACATCTCAGTAGGTATCTCAGATGATATGTGTATTGTTGTTCTTCCCACTACGGACAGGGCTTGGATAATGGATGAGTTGGAAGAAAAACATCTATTATAAAAGGAAGTATTTTTCAAGATCTGTGCAAAACTCCTCACAACAAGAGGGGAAAGGAACTTGTCTTGATAATGCGAGACAGTGATTTACAGTAACTTAAAATTTGGCACTTGAAACCCTAAAGCCACAGTCACCGGTCATTGCTAAGGATAATCTCCCTAAAGAGATTAAATATATACTACTTCAGTGCTGCCACTTCTTTCAGAGCACAGAAGGCCATAAGGACGAATAATAAATAAATAACAGTCTCTGCAGCTACAAGAAATGCCACAATCTGGAGACAGGGACAGGTTTTAATACTGGTTAGTTACCTAAATACAAGCATCAGCATCAGTAGGATTTTGAAAACCTACTGAAGTACCCAAATGAGTTTAGAAATCTGCCCCCATTTATCCCTAGTAAAGCTGGAAATAATTCCTTCTTCACAGAGGTGCTGCAAAATGTAACTTCCTGATCTCAGCAAAGCTTTTTAAAATCCTTGCGAGGAAAATGCTATCAAAAAGGATAGCTTATTACTATAGCTAATACACACATGATATTCCCTATT
>NW_008824652.1:440583-447152 GCF_000699105.1 Pygoscelis adeliae
GCTGCCAACCTGCAAAGTATCCACAAAAATCTTCAGAGGCTTCTAATTGTTCAGAGCTGGACCACAGGTGTATTTGATGGCTTATTCACTGCTCTCCGTACAACCAGGGAGAGTAAAGCATTTACAGTCTCTTGTAGTAGGGAGTAAAGCAGGAGTTTTGCCCATGTAATCCAATATTGAAATCACTGAGTGCTGTTTTTTGTGTCTGCTCCCCCCTTCAGAGAACACAAATATCAAACCCCCTTCTCTGCATCCCCCTCCTTCTCTTCAAGGCCCAAAGAAAAAGTGTATAACTACAAAGGAGACGGCAGGAAATGTTTAGGTAGGAATTGCAGATACAGGTTGATAAATCAGAAAAGTCTCTCCAAGGATATATAAAAAAGCAGATACCTCCACTTCTGTTTTTTTGTTGGTTTTCAGAAACTGCCAGTTTCCCAGTTTGCAAGTGACAAATAACTTAGAGGCTGTTGCCAATGTAGCGCTTAGCACCCATTAGCTGAGTCATCACAGGATTGACTATGGTTGCTTATTGCTTCAGAACCACCACATAGGCATAATTGAGTTCCTTCTCCTAAAATGCAGGGACTAACCTCCTGAAATTATGATTACAAAGTTGGAGCAAGGACTGTATTGTTATCCTGGTTTAATAGAGAATACACCACATTATGGGCTTTTATAAAGAAAAGAAGATGTTGCAGTAGAGAAAGTCATCAGCTGGTTTTCTATTGCTAGCAAAGACCTAACACACCTGACCCCTACCACTTCAGCAGAGAGGAAAGGAGGAAAGCAGTGATAGAGAGAATCCAGTTTATTGCTGCTCTTTCCAAATATATTCTATACATGCACCTACAAATACATACACAAACTACAAAATAAGTAGTAGAGCTTGCTGCTCTGATACCGATCAGCATGAAACTATGAAAATGAGAGGTCCCTCTATTAGATGGTTTCCTTTGTTAACGTGTGTGTCTACAGTAATTATGAACAGCTGATAAATTGCCTTTTTACAATGGTATGTAAATGTGCTGATATTGCTATAAATAATCACTCCATACACTACAAGACACACTGCTAATTATTTCTCCCCTACCTCGTTTCCCCACTTAATTTAGTCTCAAAAATTTCCCTCTATTGTGCAGCCTTTATCAGGCAGCTCTTTCAATGCATTATCTTCTTTATTACTAGATGAATATTATTGATGATTTGTTTTGCCATTTCCTTTCCTAGGAAAAGATGTCTTGTTTGGGACAATTTCAAAAGCTATCCATTACAAGTGAAAAACACATCTGAGATGCCAGTGCTGTTTCCAGGGACGGTAGAAAACTATTCTGCAGAGCTGACAGGACAGTGAGCCAGACCCTCATCAGCATAAATCAGAGCAGCTTTACTGAAGACAAGGGAGTTATTTTTCATGTAAGGAGCTGGCCAAGTGTTCTCTCTGCAGCAGTACTGGAGCGGCATCAAACACTGACCTCAGGCTGGAGGAGACATCTCACGCATGCAGGAATCCCCACTGCAATTGCCACTGTGTCTCTTTTTTTAATTATTATTTTGAATGGCTAGAGTTTTATCATATTCCATTAAACCTAGTTCCTATTCTCAGAGCAATATAAATGCTCCCTACTATACAGCAACCTTAACACTAGCAGATCAGGCCTCCTTACTGATCTCCCGTGCCTCTGGGGACTTGTGCATTACTTCTCAAGTAGCTCAGCAAAAGGACCTTCACCCAGCTGATTCACTGGTTCCTGCCACCAAGGGAGTTTATGGCAATGCCCACCCGTAGACTGTTACTCTGTATGACACGAAACAGCAGTAGCCTGGGAGCATATATATATAGGTGTGTTCTTCAGATGACTGAGCAAATCTATGCCTTTTTAATTATTATTCTATTTCTCATTCAGTTTATTCTTATGTTTACTGTTAACTCCACATCTCTAAGGAAGTTGTTTCATACTTCCCTTGAACATCCTTTTGGGAACCAAGTGATTTGCATTAATGCTTCTTGGAGAACTAGCAAAAGCACATTTAACCGGTATGTTCAGCTAGTAGGATAGCAGTCTTTTTGCTTCTTACAGATACTTACATATGCTGAATTCAGAGATGAGCCATACTGAGGTCTTGGCTCTAGAGACCTCTGAGAAAAATGTCAGATGTGGGGCCTCATTTTGCTTTTACGCTACCTGGGCTAAAAGTTGGGCTTCACTGCTAATTAAAAGAAACAGGCCAGGTAACGCAGACCTTCAGTCAAATGCTGTTTTTTGAGTGGTTTAAAGTGTTACCACCTGTCATTTTTGTGTTGCCCTCCTGTTCCCCTAACTGGAAGGACAAAGTATGGGACAACAGGCTCTTCCCAACAAGAAATTTCTGATGCTGAGAGGGAATTTTTGATTTCAGGTTGAACCGATGCACTCTCAGCATCAGAAAATCCTCATGCCAAGACTCTGACACCCTTCTACCCCAGAATCACTCTGTTGTGGTTTTTCACTTTCCTTTCCAGGCTGCAGCAAATTTCTTTAGAAATTGCTTTTACACCCCCATTATACCCTTCAACACCCTTGAAGTGATTATTCACTGGTATAAAAATTCTCTTCCCAAAAATTCTGCTCAGTGCGCTTTAGGGCAAGCAGGTTGATTTTGGCAGAGAACCCCCGAAATAAGAGTTCATTGCCAGTGCCACATGCAAAACTTCTCACTCTGCTAGATTGCTGAAGCTCTGTTCTTGTTAAAAATCTGTGAAATGCTATCTCATACCATTGTGTTTTAAAGAACAGAAATCAAGTATGGAAACCAGAAGAGAGAAATGCTGCTCACAATCGCCCAACAGAAGTACACAAAGGGACTTCCAAGCCTTCAACTTCAGTGGACTCATCACTAATCAAACTCTTTGGCTTAAAATTACCTCATAACAAGATTTTTCAAACATTCTGTGATTTATCTTTTGACTGAATCCAGTTTCTTTTCTGGATTACACAGCTAGAGTCATAACAAAGCACAATACTCACCACCACCCACCCACCAAACTAACAACAAACTGAAGGAACACGCAGGTCAGTTATCCAGGGTGATAGCATCCCAGATACCATCTCCTGACACACAACCTTACCCAAGCAATTTTCTGCTCCTTTTTTTTCTGACATGGGGAATAGCATTCTTTAATAGAAAGGCACAAGTAGAACTTGTATTCTTGAAAATCTTTCCAAAGTAGTCTGTGGGCGGTAATTATTAGCAAGAGTTTTTAGTTATTGATAAACCCATAATTGAGTTATGGAGGCATGAGAATAAAGGTACTAAGATTACACATAACGTGCTAAGATAACACAAACCTGACCGACCCATTGGAGTGCAGGTGTTTGTGGTACAGATTGCTGCTGCACATGGTTTCTTGGTCTTCAAACCAGATTAATGTCAATAAGAGACTCAAATTAATTAAAGGCTTCCTACCCTACATGAAAAGGGTGGGTTGGCAGAACAAGGTGAGAGTGTTTTTCATAATTGCAGTCAGAGTTCCTAACAAACACAATTTCAGTCCTGTTCATGTAGGGAGTGGAGAGGTGCTGTGTTTGTGCTACTACTTCAAAACATTTTCTCTATGACCTTCCATCGAGGGTAAAGCACAAAACGGGGAAGTTAATGATCAATTCCCAGAAAATATGAGCAGTTGGTCTTAGCTTGCTGCTGATGAAGGACTTGCTCTACAGTTCATTGACTGTATTCTGTCAAGCAGTATTTGCTTTTAGAAATGCAAAGCCACCACAAATACTGGATTCTCATACGTGTTCAACACTTAATCTCACTAGGGAAACAGCACAAGGAAAAAAATTCCCTGGTCTTTGGCTGATTCTCAGTCCCATGACAGGTCCTTTGCTCTGACTGAACATCAAGCTTTCTGCAGCACAGAAAGGCTTTGTTGTGAACAGTATCCAGACTATTCTGCAGTATTTCACCACTGTGTATTCAGTCAGACCACATTTCCAAATGAGGAGACAGAGGCATCTGTTAAAACACACTAACAGCCTACTTCATTAACGTCCCCTTTTGATTTTATTCACAGACACTGCAAATGGGCATCAAGCATTTTTCTGGGCTCTTTGTGATGTTGTGCATTGGGTTTGGCTTGTCCATTCTCACTACCATTGGGGAACACATTGTGTACAGACTGGTCCTGCCACGAATCAGGAAGAAATCCAAGATGAAGTACTGGCTCCACACAAGTCAGGTACGTATTCAGAAGTAACCCTGTGAAAGTCATGTGGCTGATTAAGAAAGCCTGAACAAGAACAAGGCGTAAAAGGTTGTAAGAGCTCTGATGATTGGCATTTGAAGTGTGACAGCAGCTTCTGGAATTTGAAGAGGCTTTCTTAATGATGGAATGAGAAGCACAGAGGAAACAGTTCAAATATTCACAATTGCAAAGCCTACAGAAGGGACCTTTCCATTTGCACTTGGAACCTTGTAACTTTTGGACACCAGAAGCAACAGTGTTGTTATCCTGAACTGACTAACCAGAACATTTTATCTCACTGTTACGGGTTCCCAAACTCTTGATGCATGCAGGAGGTGCTGGGTAACTTCCTTCATTATTCCAGGGAAAATTATGGAATAAAATTGCTCTAGGTGTTTGCTCTAAAGGAAGTGCTTACTTTGCAGAAAAAGGCACAAAAAGGAAGAGTTTGTATTGCTTTAAAGCAGCACAGTGAAAGAGATCTTTTAGAAAATAATGAAGTTTGCCAAGATCCACTTTTTTTCTGAGGAATTCTAACACCAAGGATTGTTTGCAAACTATTTATCAACCTTTCAGATTGCCCTTCCTTGGGAAACTATGGGAAAATAAATCTGTTGTAATAATAAAGCACAGACATTGCTTGTATCCTTGAATGTGCAAAATAATTTATGCTCAAGTCCATCACACAAAGCCCAAATTGTTTCCTATTTATGGAGCTATTCTTAATCTTGCTTTTACTAATTTATTTTCTTCTTGTCCCTCTAGAGATTACATCGTGCTCTGAACAGTTCATTTATTGAGGATAAATGCCAGCCTAAGACAAAACGAGTAGAAAAGAGGTAGGAAGTTTTGCATGCCTTAAAACACAAACTACAAAAATTACTTTGAAATGAAATATGTTGTGTCTGGATATATACTTATGGATCTAATACACCCCAAAGATAATAGAAGCAAAAAAAAGCAAACAAGATAGAAGTGACGAGGGAAGCAGAAATTGTTTCCAATAGCAAGTATTAAATCTAGAAATTTTGTTCTTTCATGATTTCACACAGCTAATAAAAGCACCTCCATTCTAAAGACAGGCTTTGCATTTTTTTAAGTCCACTGCTCTTGTTTTTAGGTAATTAATTACTCACGTGCTAAAGCACTGGCAGATAACTAGGGCCCTGTGAGATAGCTTCACAGTGAATGAGAGATCAGGCAGTATATACGTTAGAAACTTTTTCAGCTTTCTTATTTTTTAGAATGAGAAATAAGAAAGCTGAGAAGAGGAAAACTCGCTTCTTTCAGAAACCTTTGTCTCAAACAACTCTTGTTGGAGAAAAAAAGTAGGTAACAACCTTGCCTTGTTTTCATAGCCTATGTCTTCTGAGGAGGAGACAATCTTATCTATAGCTACCACGAACACAAGGCATTTTATTAAAACTATGCACTTGCTCAGTAACTCAAAACTATTACTGCACCTTTTAAAGACACAGGCAGCAGTATTGCTTTTCTACAGATAAGTTCAGCCACAGATACGGAAATGAAATGTCTTCCAGGCTGTTGCTAGATATTTGGCATGTCTGAAACCCACGTATGTAAATGTATGTTGTGTTTAGTTTGTCATTCCTGCACTAATGGCAGCAAATGTAAGAAGTAAACATCTATAAGCCTCTAGACTGCCTATATACAGACAAGTATATAAAAGCACATGCAATTAATTTCCTGTTCATTCTTTGATCTTACTGCCCCACAAAACCCCATAGTGTGGCACCTCCTTGCACAAAAGCAACTCCTCACTTTTGATCTTTGAACAGCAGTACCAGGAGCTAACTGGTGCAACATTTCTTCCTCCTACAACCTCATCGCTGGGTGGTAGCATTCACACTCCCACAACCTGAGGCACTAACTCAGCGGAGGGAGGATCTTCCAGAGGAGGGGGCTTTCTGTATCTGTGATGATACAAAAAGCACCAGCTGAATTATTTGCCAGATATTGAGTAGTGCAAAAATTTCCTAACACAAGGAGATGGCTATAAGACTTGCAGAGTTTGGAAAAAGAACCATACAAATATTCTTTCAACATTGAGAGTGAAGATGTGCTGCTGCCCAAAAACTTCTGCCCCCACAGCATCCAGCCCATGCGTTTGTGCAACTTGTGCCCACACAGCATCCAGCCCATGTGTGTGTGCATGCACACCCACCCACCATCCTTGCTTTTCTCATGGTCTGAGCTGCTCTTTGCACAGAATTATGGTGAATTTAACTCAAGACACCCACTAACATGCTACTCAGCTTGTCATAAACACTGATGTGGCAAGGTATGACCCAGGGCTCTCAAATCAATTATATTATTACACTTT
>NW_008824652.1:447178-471063 GCF_000699105.1 Pygoscelis adeliae
CCTATTAAAAACACCAAGATATAGAAAAGAGGTGGAAAGAATTTGTATTATGCTATTTCCCTCAGGGAAGAAAATCCACTGGGTTTTTTTTCAGGTCCTAACTTTCCAAAAATTATGAGAGCTGCTCAGCATCTGTGGCCAAATTGTGAAGGGTTTCATTTACTTGACGAAACTTGAGTGTTAACTGTGGACTCTGGCCTTTGTTGAAACCACCTGCCCACACCCCCAGACAACAGCACCGCCGCCAGCAGCAGCAGAAGCTATGTCAGTTACTAACACTGATCAAAAAGCTGTGTTTTGATTTCTGAAAGAAAAATGTATCAGAAATTGTGGATTAATGATACGACTCTCAGAAATATTTACAAAACAAAGGGCTGCAGCTTCTCCGAGACATGTACTTCTGCTCCAAGGCGAGTTGGTCGCACTGGCTGCCCAGGACCCTGGGGACCATGGGCTCTGCAGAGCTATACAGCAGGGAGACAGCTTTGGGCACCACAGCCCCTTGTCAGTAGTTCCACTTTGTGCCAGGTGACCTTTTTTGTCTAGACCGCTGTGTGGAAATGCAGCGTGGTGGGATTCTGCTCTTGGCCCTGGAAATGCTTTGCCAGTTTCTACTGGCCCAGGCTAATCCTATTCCCTGTCTGAAACGTGCTTAAGAGGTACTTGTTTGTTTTCATCTCTTCAGGGGATTAACATAATTGCATCACAAAACACACATCCAGTTTAGCACAAGACTTGAGAGTCTTCCTGTCTTTTATTTTGAAGTATGAGAAAATCGCTGATCTACACAAAAATAAACAACCCTGCATACACATCCCCGCTGGGGTTCCCTGAGCCCTGCAGAGCGTGACCCAGGCTGGGGCTGCCACTCCTGCCTAAAGCCTCCCCTCCTCCCTCTCTGCCATCCCATCTTTTTGAAAACACTCCTGATCGCTACCTCCTTTAAAGAAATTTCCACTTTCCAACTTCCTTCTCTGCAGGCAGGTGAGAAAAGTATCTACTCCCAGCTTCGGACGCCTCCTCTAAACCAACTGTTTTCAGCAATCCCAATCCTGAAATGTTAATCCTTTTCCCTAACCTGCCGATTGGTAGCTCACACTAAAAGGCATTTTGTCCAAGGATACCCACAGAAGACCTCAATGATGGAGCAGTTTTAAGAGCAACTACTTAAGAGTTTTAACTTCAGTTTATAAAATGAATGCACACAGATCTATCCAAAAGGTAAAGCAGGTAGAAAAACCAACCTCCTCTCTCACAACAGCAAACTCTGTGCTTCCTTATGTTCCAGCTGGAGAACAGAGGCCACAGGGTGCTCCTCTATTCAGAAATAAACCCTGGGAAACGCCCTGATTTGGGAGGGCTGCAGGGTGAAGTTCCCAAGAAAGAGGGGAAAGATGCTCTGGAATCAAAATATTTTGGAAAGACTTTTCTGCAGGAAAACATTGAAGCATTTGAAAAAGTTCCCAAATAGAAATTTTTCCCCCAACATGAAAACTCCAAATTCTATTTATTTTGTCAGGAAGCTCATGTCTGTACACTGCAAGGTTTAGATACGCTTCATCGTGTCCATCCCCCAAAGCGCAAGCAGCTACCCCACAAGACTTCCAAGTCCAAAGGGCACACTTTCCCGTTCATCTCTCCACACCAACTCTAGGCAGCCTCTTTCCCCCATCATGGGAATAAATGCCCAAGCTAGCACAGAGTACTAACACACGAAGGACTACCGCTGTAATGAACTTAGGATATTGCAACCACAAAAGCTTTCAGAAAGCTTTGGAGGAGGACTCGCATTTTCCTGAGCTGGAGTTGAGAGGACTGTCATTTCATAACTAACAAAAAAACAGTTTTTGGGAAGATGAATTTTAGGATTCTGTTCTAGTCTCTGCTATGGTTTAATCACAAAAATTTGGCTGTTTATGTTCATGATTTGTGCTTCTCAAGGAAAATAATTCTAAGGATAAAAGAATACTATTTCTATGTAATTCATAAGAGCAGTGCCATATTTTTCCAGTAGGATGGCTCACAGGGAGGGTTGCATACACATAAGAGCAGGCTCTGATTTCATATTAACTCTCACATGTCTGTTCAGGTCCCACGTAGATAACAGCCAGCATGCTGTATGGAATACAGCCAATCTGGGCAACTGTCACCGGAAAAAATATATCTGCACCGATGAAGGGCAAAATGAAGTGACAATCCGACAGCACCAAGACATCCCCCTGCCCCAGGTGAGGAGAGAGACTCCGGCTTCTTTAACAACCAACGGGAAAGCAGAGTCCCTCAATATTCCTAGGACCTCAGTGATGCAAGAGCTTATGGAGCTGGAGAAGCAGATCGAAATCATCAAGCAGGAGCTGCAACTCGCCATGGACAGGAAATCAGAGCTGGAAGAGTATCAGAGGACAAACAGGACTGCAGAGCCCTAGGCCAGCATACCTGGGCCCTTTCCCCTTTTCTTCCTTTCTCCCCTTCCTCTGTAAAATTTGTAACACACTTTTGTAATGCCAGAAAGAGGTGCAAAAATAAAGCAGGCAATATGCTCTTCAAGCGAGCAGAATTGCAGCAGCCCACAGCCACTGCCACCCTCCAGAGTCCTCCTCCTTTCATAACAAATTTCTCATTCTCCTGGCAAACATCAGCCATTCCAAGGGACTGGAGAAACAAGGAGCATCTGAACAGCGAGAGTTCCTGGTTCCTCCACTTGACAGTACAGTGAGGTTCCCACTTTTTAGCCCTTTCTGTGCACTAACTCAAAAAAAAGAAAAAGAAAAAAAAAAAGGAAATTTAAACTGCTCATTGGAAGCATGTCCCTTGTTGGTATGTTTTTGTTGTGATATCTACAGGTCTAGTCTCCGTTCACGCTAAGGCTCCTTATGGTTGCCTTATTACACCAGGTGCTAGTTCTATGTTGGCAATCCCTTCCCTCCTGGCACAGGCTGTGGTTTCATGAGACAAATTCTTGGTGGCAATCCCAGTACACACCATTCCCTCAGCTCTGTCAGCACAAATGCAGATGTGGCTGCTCTGTGACCGTGATAAAGGAACTCACCCAGCTTAAAAATAACTTGGCAAAAACCAAATCACCACCTCTGTCTGCTTCTGAGCCCAGGTTCGGCTTCCACTCCCACCCAGAGAGAAGCCATGCAAACAGCTGCACCAGCAGGTGTGAGGGGATGGGTTCACGGTGGCACAGAGCAAGGATGAGGGGAAGGGAGGGGTGGCAGTACTGTAAATCAGTATTTACCGCCCAAGGTGAAGCATTTACCAGTGTGAAACTACTCCCTTAATATTCTCTGTCTTCAGTTGACAATAAGGTTCTTTCTCACAGACAAAGTGACATAAAGGGGCTCTGGTCCATGATTTATTCTGACACCAAGATCCCACCAAAGTCAAAGGCAGTCACCAAAGCCTCCCTGTGGACCAGGGCTCACTGTGAAGGAGAACTGAGAGTTACGGTTTCAAAGGCAATGTACTGAGTGGAGCTCCCTCCCACCTGGGTGATGAGTAGAGGGGAAGGAAGGGCAAGCTGTTCAGCATCTGAATAAATACTGCATCAACCCAACTGACTGTGTTATTTAAACGAGATTTGTATGGATTTTTAAACACCATTTCCCAACACATCCCGTATTACAGAGAAAAAGAATGTTTGTATCACTGTCAGAATTAACTCTGGTCTCCCACATACATCACCAAAGTCATTTTTACCCTCCCTGTATCTCTAGCCACTTGCGTGAATGTTGCCAAGGGTGATGTTCTCACCAGGCATTCCACCTTTTTGCACCTTTAACCTTTGAAAAACACCTGCAAATTAAAAGCTCTGCATGGACCACTAAAAGCTGATAGCAGCAATACCCACGCTAATTAGCCTCATCAAGAGGAGTTCATATTCTGTTCCCTGCTCCGTCCTTGGCCTCTGCTTTTGGGCAGCAAGTGCGTCTGCTTCTTTCAATACAGTCAGTAACACAGGAAAGAGTAATTAGGACATAGAACAGGAAAGTGGGATGCAGAGCCCCGCACATCAGATAGGTCTGAAAGACCTAGGATGTCCCTTCTTTCCTTGCCCCTGACAAGCTGGATGACTACAGGCAAGTCACTTAGGTTGCTTTTGTTGCCTACCCCTACCCTCCCTCATTTAAATAATCAGCTTTTTGGGAAGAGCTTTTTATTTGTGTAGCATCCAGTACCTTACAACCTCCAACGTAATTTGGTTAGAACAGATGAACACTGCTCTCTTCATTATTATGAGACAAACACTAGGAAAGAAATATATCAGCCCAATTTTATCAGTACGTTTATCAACAGTTATGTCCTTATCTCTACATGCATAAGCCCAGAAAAAGTGTGGGTTTTTTTTTTTAAAGTAATTGAAAATGCTAGTGATATCTTAAACAAAAATGTTTTATTTCAGAGTTCCAATTCACATACCCAATCTTTCAACAAATCACTCTTCATTTAAAAACAAAAAATTAAGTGAAAAAATGTCAACCACCTAATAATTAACATTAAGCAAAAATCTGTATTTCTGGTGGGTGCCTTAGGGGCTACTCCCATGTCAAATGTAAAATAGGGATTGCTCCAAAAAACTGTAGCACCAACTAGAAGCCCTTTGGGAGAAGGTCCAAGTTATTGTTGCCCAACAGAGACACGTTTTGGCATATTATTTTCTTACTCAAATATTGCTCCAGCCCGATCCCATAGGAGACAGAAAAAAAGATTGCCGTAGCTTTCTATGGGATGGGGAGCATCACACACGTCAATGCCTGCAGACTGCATAAACGGGGAGGATTGGCTATGACATAAAGAGGCACTGGAGACTGTAGATGAGGCTTTTTCTTTGACGACACTTAATTACTCTGGCTCAGACAGTTAATTTAGACATATTTTTGATAAAGAATACTTGTCACACCTTCCCTTCTTTTACCCCGAAATAATTCTAGTCTTGATAAACTTTTAATTATTTCCACTTATTCTGGCAAGTCAAAACAGACCACCTAAAATTTTCACTGTTTCTCAATGTTTAAATTATAAGCAGAGAGAGAAATTTAGTCACTTCCAGAATGAGCTTCAAGGACTTCCTGAGCTTAAAATAAAATATTATTTTAAAATAAGAAAACACATTTTTCTTGGTGGGGAAAGAGAAAACAGGAGTTTCCAAACCTCATCTGTGAAACAAATCCAGACGGTTTCAAGCGTTTGTTTCCTACCATGGCCAGAGCGAACCCAACACTGCTTGTACACACACAAAATTTCAAACTTGATTTTCAGTAGAAGGGTGATGTGACTTAATGACTGTGAAAGGGTAAAGGGGCTTTGCACCTCTACAAGGACTGTTTAATTCAGATTGTTGTTCACAGCTGTAAAAGGAAGTCTGCTGTTACAGCAAAGCTGTTTGAAGATCCGGACAATGTTTGTTGGTGACCCAGGTCCTGGTTTTGATGAACAAACATTTGTACCACAAAATCTACCATCAGCATTAGTATTCCTAACACACTGTTCTTTCTCCAACTTGACATCACAAACTGTGATCCAGGGAGCAACTTCCAGAGAAAGCAGAGAGGATTCTGCTTTCATTTCTTCTACAGACGCTGTAACAGAACCAAAGCCATACCACAAACTCTCAGCATCCCAGCTTTCCCTTGCAAAGATAGGGTCATGCGTTCCTTCTCACTTTTCAGGATTCATAATTTACAAGGTTTAATTAATATTTTCTGAATGTTTTCAGAAAGATAAAAATAATAATGCATACTATAAAGACAGTCTGTGATGACTTGCCTTCACTTTACTATTGTTTCTATTATTTCCTACATTGAATACAGAAAGGTAATACAGATTTTATGATTCAGAGAAGGGACACAGATGAGACAAACCTGACAGCTGCACCTTCCAAGAAAGTTAAGTTTACAGGAAAAACACTATGCCCTATGAAGGAATGTTGTAAATAAATGACTTTGCATTTTGATTTTAGGAGCAGACTTCAAATACAGCCTTACACTACAGGGAGCATAGAGACTACAACCCATGCCATGTCCTTTCACAAAATTCCCAGCAGCCATGACAAAATGACTGCATAAATAGTCCAGCATCTTGGTTCTTCTGTTGTGCCAGGAATAAGGTAGTGAAGATACCGCCAAAAGGACAAAGGTTCTTTTAGTTAACCATTTTTTGGAAGCAGAGGAAGGAAGAAAAAAATACCTCTAGAAGCTTAAAGCTTGTGAAAAACATTTCCAATAACTGGACAGAGGACAGGAGCACAGACATATACTACCAGAAGCAAGAAAACCAGAAAAATAACCCAGACAACAGCTTTTATTAGATTTTGTGCATTACAAGATTATTCTTTGTGGCAAAGTTGCAACAAAGTAACCCCTACAGATTCTTTTCTGGAAACTAAGGACAATGATAGCAATGCCTCAACCTAGGGGAAGATGTCCACATCAACCAGGGTTCATCAGTGGAATGCTACTGTCAAAGATTCTCCAACATCTTAGTATCCAGAAGAGCAGAAAGATAAGATGTGCATTTGCTTTTGGGGGTAGGGAGGATGTTTACTAATGCACCAGCCTTTACAGATTCTTGCCCTGACTCAGGAACATAGATGTCTAAGGAGTCACTCCACTGAAGTCTACAGATGTACCTGTTCATTCGTTATTTGGCCCTTTAACTGGGAAACTATTCACTCTCAGAAATGCCACTATACCTTGATGGGATTTAATAATTAACATCCAAAGCAAACTCCTGAAATAAAGGCCTCATTTATCTCTGCTGCACCATAGACAGCTTCCATCTCATCAAGGCAGGACTTCAGTTAGATGTTCCCAACTTGGCAGTGTGAGTGATGGATGGGAAATGTCCTCTCAGGCACAAAGAATCCACAAAAACTGAGGGCAAGAATAAAAGAAAAGGGACAAGAAAGGAACCAAGATCCAGAATCTGTTTCTTTCCATACCCTAACCACACTTCCCAGAAGAGACTGCAGATCAGCTGACAGAAGCACTGACTGCCCCAAAGGTGACAATCACAGAAAGTGCAGGAGGCTAGGTGGTCAGCGTAAGCGGCAACTTTCCGTCACTCCAGTGGAAAGAATCAACCGATGTAGATCCTATGGAAGTCGTTGGCACCAAAGGCAGCATTGCACTTGGGGCACTTACGCTGCCGAGTGTCATAGCGTGTTTTCACGCACTCAAAACAGAAGACATGGAAACACTTTGTGAGCACAGCATCCTTTTTGCGCATGTTACAGCATGGGCAGGTCAGGCGGGCCTGCAAGACAGAAACATTACAGTGAGGGCCCACTGCATTGCACTAGGTATGTTAAAAGATGACTGAAGATGAAGGTCCTTCCATTCCTCATAAGGAGAAGGTGGTTTCTTCAATGCAAGGTAGGGCTACAATGCCAGAGTACAGACAAGAGACATCAAATACTGAAAACATGACTACACAGCCTTTTGACTAAAGTAGAGTTAAAGACAGAAGTTGATAGAGACATCTACTCACCTTGTAATCCTTGATTTCTTCCATCAATATCTCGTCACAGTTGGGAACCATGTCAGGCTTCTTAGTGGTCTCCAGCTTCCTGCGTAACCTAGAAATATCTTCCTGCATAAAAACAAGAGACCAAATAAATGAGCAGTATATTCTCTGTCACAGCTTCTTCAAGGATCAAAGAGAACTAGCACCTGGCGAACAGTGCACCTGGCTAAGTCACTCCACCCATACTTTCATCCCCGACAGTCCAACAGACTTACGGCAGATTACATTATCATCCGGTGCCACATGTATTATCAGTGGACAAGACCTGAAAGAGCCAAGACCTGATGAAGCTGAAATCAAAGTGAAACTGCACCCCGAAAAAAAGTAGTGTAGTCAAAACCCACTCCAAGCTCAAGGTACAAGGAGACAGACACCAAAGCAGACAGATATTGAAGGATCGTGCATGAGGTATATACCTCAGCCCTTTTGAAGTTGAACATCTCTTTCTCTCTAGTTACTCTGTTTTCCACGATCTCATCCTGGAAGTCATGTAACTTCTTCTGAGCCAGCTCTAGCTGGGCTTTCAGATCATCTGCAAGCTGGGCTGCATCCATGGCCTGAAAAAGAAAACCAGTATAGAAGTAACAAACATGGAAGAAGAGCTCTAGTGATTTCTAGTCCCTCTGCCTGGCAATCCAAGACCGCTCACAGAATACTCCTTGGGCTGTTGGAGATCTATTTTTACAATCTAATTTTGGTACTTCCAAATAGAGTAACTGGAATTACTCCCTAAACATTACTTCAACAGCAAGATATCTTACTATTAACAAGTTCTAATCATTTAGCTTCAACATTCCTCTTCAGTAGAGCCAACCTGCAATGCACGTCACTTAGAAAAATACTTATGACCACACAAGTCTCTTCTTGTTCAAGTATTTTCAGCCTTCCACCTTCTAACATTTTCTCTACTAAATTGTTTAGAGACAGTTCTATAGCTGAACTAGACAGAACTGCAAGATCAGTGTTTATTTTTAATCATTTTCTCTCTTCACCAGTTCTCCTATCACTTTCTAACTGTCCCTGCACCAATGAATCTATTAGCCAAGTTCTCCCAATACCAGATTGTGATATTAAGCACAAGTGATTGTGCTGAATTCCTCCCCATCTCCTCTTCACAGTGGTATTTCTGTTTTCCTTTCTGTCTGTTTTAATGTCGTTCCTGCACTTCTACAAAAGATTTAACAACAAAGGCAGCATCAACCATGAGACTTAGTCTTACTTTACTCATAACAGACCTACTTCATTGATCTTAGACATTTGTTAAAGGTCTTAGCGTTCCCCAGCCATATTTTCCTTTTACTAACCCCATCTTTCCTATAAAAGCTTTGACCCCAGTTAAATTCATCTGGCTGCTGTTTCTTCCTTCACAATAGGTTTCCTTTTAAAGGCACCTTACTTCAGCTCCCTAATCAGACTTTCACAGAAACACCTATGACCTGCTCCTCCTTATCAAAGGAAACATCAGTCTACAATACTTTAACCAGAACTCTCTTCAGGACTCCTCAGCCTTCTGGTATACTAGTCCAAAACCAGGGAATATCCGGTTTGGTAATACCAATGACAGCTAGGAGCCTTCTGTGCTTCCCACAAGACAACAACTCCATCTCACAATCCAAGAGGAAATCAAGAAATCACTCACCTTGCGTTTGTTCATCTCCAGGGCCTGTGTTCGGAGACCTAGTTCTTTCTCGCCTGTTCCAATACTGCTTTGCAGTAAGTGTTCCTTCTCCTCCAGCTTACGTACAACCTGCAGCTGGGCATCCACCTTGGAAAGGGAGAGAGGAGGTACAGAAGGACTGAAATGCATGCTCTGCAAGTCTTCAGAGTTGTCATTAAAGCTGCATGCTAAAACCATCCCTGCCTCCCCATCACCAAGGAGTACCTCTTCAGCTTGCCTTTTTCTCCCTGAACAGACACACTAGCAGTCTAAGAGCTATATCCAAACCTCTCCAGTGAACACTTTAAAACTTAGCAGTCAAATACTCACAACAAAGATGTCTTATTTTTTTGGAAGGTGGCTTAGAGAATTGCTGCAAGGCAGTGAACAGTTCCACCGTGGTTCCAAGGATGGTAGAATATATATGTAGAAGTACCATTACAACAGGAAAATTACTTCCCACTTTCCTTCTGCCTCCTGCTCTCCATAGCAATGAACCTGTAGGACATTTTATTCTCATACAGCAGTCTCTGTTTCTTACTATGACAGGTCCCTTTGAAGTCTGATGCAGCATACCTAGGTTGATTAGGGGAACATTCCCCCCTTACTGATTTTGGCAGGGATACGGTTAATTGTCTTCATAGCAGCTCATATGGTGCTGTATTTTGTATTTGGGACCAAAACAGCGTCAATAACACACTACTGTTTTAGGTATTGCTGAACAGTACTTACACAGCATCAAGACTTTGTGTCTCATGCTGCCTGCCAGCAAGAAGGCTGAGGGTGCACAAGAAGCTGGGATGGGACACAGCTGGGACAGCTGACCCCAACTGACCAAAGGGATATTCCATACCATATGATGCTGTGCTCAGCAATAAAAGCTGGTGGAAAGGAGGAAGCGGGGGGATGTTCAGAGTTACGGTGTTTGTCTTCCCAAGTAACCGTTACGCATGATGGGTCCCTGCTTTCCTGGAGGTGGCTGAACACCTGCCTGCCGATGGGAAGGAGTGAATGAATGCCTTGTTTTGCTTTGCTTATGCGCACAGGATTTCCTTTAACTATTGAACTGTCTCTTTCACTCAACCCACCGGTTTTCTCACTTTTGCCCTTCTGATTCTCTCTCCCATCCTACCATGGGGGAGTAAGCAAGCAGCTGTGTGGAGCTTAGCTGCCTACCAGAGTCAACCCACAACACCTCCACCTTCCCCCATCAGTTCTGTTGTCCTCTCTCCTTCTCCCAGGTTACCTGTGTCTTCAGTGTCAAAACTTGGTCTGCCAGCTCCTCCTTCTCCTCTTTCAGCAGCTTGTGGATCTGGTTGGACTTGATGCGTTCTGACATCAGCTTGAAGTTGGCATCATCCTTCTCCCGCAGCTGCTGCATCAGGCGGATGTTCTGCTCCTGCATGTCTTCAAAGGCTTGCCCTGTGACATCCATTTCCGACAGCAGGGCCTCCTCCTCCTGCAAAAGAATCACAGGCTCTGGCAAAACTGCCTCCTGTACCCCCTACAATGACCCTGAACATTTTACTCAGAGACACCAAGCCTAGCACAGATGAAGGAAGATGTCTCAGTATCGCAGAACAGTATCTTCCCAGCAACCAGAAAAGACTGCTCCCTAGAAGTCTGCATCACAGCAGAGATGCCCTGAATTCGAAGGTGTAGAAAAGAGGTGGTCATCTCCACAAGCATTCACAGACTGTGGCTTGTCTGCTGGCAAAACCAGCTGTGACACACTTGTTGCCAGAGCTGGGCAGAAACCAACTCCCAAATTCAGGCAGCTAGCTGAATAGCTGTCATACACACTAGGCCAAGAATTCTACATGCGGACAATTCAATAGCTTCCAACTAACAGGCTGCCAAGCCCCTTAAACTCACTTAGGCCGCTTCAACATTAAAGGAGTAAGTGACAAGATAGAACAGTTCGGTACAATAAGAAAAAGAATCTGAATTCTAAAGAAGTACGTGTCAAGTCACTGGCTTGCCTCTCCCCTACTGAGGTGGTCCTGCTCTTTTATCATTATATTAAGCCCTTTTTTGTGGAAGAAGGTATGTCACGGTACCATGCACATGTATTAATTATATGAACTGTGCAGATAATACTTTTAAAAAGAAATTGTAACCTCCTTCCCTAAAGATCCATCCATCTCTCCTCTGTGCTTTTCACCTAGGCCACGAACAATTAACCGTTCCCCATAACCCCCCACCATGAGCTTTGTGACACCCTGGTGGTGTGGGGTTTTTTTCATCAGTGTTGGGTTTTTTGGGTGGTTGGGGTTTTCCCCCCCCCCTTCAATAAACAGGGACAAAACTCACATCTCTGGCACATAGGGAGAAAGAAATTCCTTCTCTCAGGTAATCTTCCTGGCTGTAACCTGAAGGTAGTTCCTTCCCAGGTGCTCCAGCCAAGACAGAAATCATCAGAAACTACTCACCTGCTTAGCCATGGCTAATTTCTTCTGTAAGTACTCAATTTGTTCCTCCACTGCTCGGATCTTGCGGAGGGCATCCTCATCAGCCATCTTTTTACTCTCCTTTTTCTCTTTGTCTTCCAATTCTTTCACCCTCTGCCTCAGTTCTTCCAGCTACAGCAAGGACAAAACAGAAATGACACTAAACACAAGAATGTGGCCTCAACATTGTTAAGAGCCTGTTTTCCCCACAATTGTCTGAAACATTGGAGAAACTGCCTTCAAAGCATGGGAAAAGAAAACTCATCTCATCTTGACAGGACAGTGTGTTACTGGCAGATGGACCATTAAGATGGGCTGTAAGCTCAAGATATGGATTTCAAAACCTCTGCAAATTCCATAGCATCTTTTATCAGAGTAGGAACATTAGTCTCTTGCAGTTGTATATGTAAGGGTATGTGGACGGAGAGCATCTGCTCCTTTAAGACAGACTGGTCAAGGACCTTTTTCAATACAAAAAGGGATAATAAAAGGAGGAACCCATAACCAAAACGTAGAGAGACACAAACCTGACAAATGATAAGGGAGGGAGTGATAAGAACCAAACCTGGTCAGTCACACTAATCAATGAGAGCATGTGAGAGTGTGAGAATGCTTATTCCAGCAAGGTTATATGACTGTGGACCCTGTCAATTGGGAAACTAAGGGGACAGGGAGGGAGGAAGGAGAAAACCAGAAACAAAATATACAGAGACACAGACCTGAGAAAACAAACATGGAAACAGAGACAAGAAACAAACCTCCCTAGTCACAATAGCTGATAGACTACGAAGAAACTACAGGCACCACTTCCAGGAAGATCAACCTGGACTTTGCAACTGATAAGGCTGTAAACCAGGGGTGGATCCTGGACTGGGAGGGCTGTGGGAACCGATAGAGCTGTATAAACGCAGGAGGGATGTGCAGGGGAAGGGAGAGCAAGGATGAACAAATTGGTGTTAGACAGAG
Organism: Pygoscelis adeliae; assembly: GCF_000699105.1. Lineage (NCBI taxonomy): Eukaryota > Metazoa > Chordata > Aves > Sphenisciformes > Spheniscidae > Pygoscelis > Pygoscelis adeliae. The sequence goes on from NW_008824652.1 coordinate 459,782, forward strand.
AAGGGTATAAAAGGAGCTAGTCACATGTAAAATGCGGGCAAGTCAGTACACACTTGTCTGGCTCAGCCCTGTGCATGATCACCACAGCCTGTCCTATCTTCTTGTATCTTCTTCCTAAATATTTTCTTAACTGCCTCTGTGTAATCTAACTCTCTATCTCATGTGTATGTGTGCTGCATGGAGTAAGTGCTAGCTACAAGTGAGACCTGTATGTGAAGAAGGTAAGAGGGCTCAGGATCATAGGGCTACCAGACAGACAGAGGGGCTGTGCTGGTACTTGAGGGGTCTGCGAATGTGTGTGTGCCTGTGAACCTAGAGATTGCTGCGCATGTGCCCATGCTAGTGACATTCTGTCTCTACCAGCTGAAGAGGAGGAAGGGGACTTTGCTGTCTATCTGTATGTTTTATGAGTCCTTTATGTACATGCTGTTGAAGGCAGCACCTTGTCTGTGGCAGTCTGACTGGCCATGAGAGTAACCTCTCTGTGTGTATCTCTCTGGGACATGCGCTCAGCTTCGCTACTGGTTGAATCTGCAACTGAGAAAGCGGAAACCATGTCCTTCAGCCTGGGCAAAGGGATCATCCCTTCACAGAGGAGGACACCCCAAAATCTCCCTGTTCATCTCCAGACCATTCCAATCTCTCTTCTAAGTGACAAAGATGAGAAGAGGAACAATCTTCAGTTTTGAAGACAAAAACAACCCAGTTCAGGTGCAGAGTATCCGAAAAGAAGTTTTAAGTAATGCGCTAAAGAGAAAAAGGGAAGAGAAATGAGATTTACCTCAGCTTTTGCCTTCTTCTCAGCTGCCATCAGCTGCACTTTGTCTCTCTGCTCTTTGGGGGCAGAACGGTACATATCTAGCAACAGCTTCATCTCCTTCTGGCTCTCTTGGGCCTTCCTGGAGACAGGGAGATAGACAACTGTGAGAACACAGCAGGAAAGTTATGCTGTTACATATCCAGGATAAGAGTCAGAGCAATATTCATCTTCACATGGTATGCATATGGAGTCATCCTTGGCTCATCTTACCCTGGTAATGTAAAATAGTCAAGGATTACAGGCTGGAGGCTGAGAAGAAACATGTTCGGGCACACGGGTTGAAAAGCCAAGAGAAGTGGGGTGGGGAAGAAACACGTACCCTAATAGTAAGCAACAAACTATGCATCTCTGCTTCAGTACTGATCCAAGACAGGGAAGACTACTGTGCCCTTTATTAATAACCTGCAGCTGTAAAGCTTTACGCAATTGTTGTGACAGCAACAAATAAAGATTACTTGACCCACACCATGCAGTATCTGGTTTGGTAATTCATGCTTTAGGCTGTCGTAGAAGTGTACTACATTGTCCAAATCAGATACAGAGGGTGCCAGAAACCTCTCACTTCAATGAAACTAATCTCATAAGAGCGAGCTACAAGTCATCTCACACAAACACCCCAGTTTGGGCACTACTCAAGCAGGAAAGGGAGGAACAACAACTCTTACTTGAGCTCAGCCTTCAGTTGCTTGATCACTTCAGCCTCCTTCTTTCTTCCATCTTCATGCTTCCCTTTCTCCTTCTCTTTGGACTCTCTCTCCTTCTCAGATTCCTTCTGCTTCTGCTTTTCCCGCTCTCGTTCCTTTTCCTTTTCTTTCTCTTTCTCTCGCTCTCTCTCTTTCTCTTTTTCCTTCTCTCGTTCCCTCTCCCTCTCCCGTCTCTCTCGCTCCCGCTCCTCTTCATCTCGCCTGGCCTTCATTTCATTAACATCTTCAGAAGCAGCCTTGGGGACAGACACTTGGGCAGAAGGATCATCAGGTTCCTGCTTGACCTCTGGAGGTTCCTCCTTTGTGTCTTCAGTGCTGGACTGGGACTGTAAGAGAGCACTACCACTGCGAGAGCGGATCTGTTGTGGAATAGCAAGAAAGAAGACATAGAAGAAAACAAACCATTAAGTTCTTAGCCAGAAATCTACCTTATCCCCCTTCCCTTTTCTTCCCAGATCCATGCTTGCATGCCCGCTCCATAATTGCTACTACTTTTCATGGAGCACTATACAGGTACAAAGGAAGACCATTCATTTGGTAAGTGGAAGCAGTACAGTGTAGAGCTCCACCAAAAAGTACATTGCATCCTGCATGCCATATCAGAAAGGTTGATATTGCAGGCAAAGGTGACAGCATTCCCCCTTCTCCTAAGCACTTTCTGCTCTTTTCTGGCGTTTCCTGCTCTGATACCTTGCTCAAGTCAGATTGGGCCTCTCTCAGTTTGCGCTTGTATCTTAACACCTCTCCCTTCAGCTGGTGGTTGTGATTTTGGAGGCTGCTGATGAGATGACGCATCTCCCGATTAATTGGGCCTACAAAAACAGAAACACAACTGTAACAAACCACACTTTTGCCAACCTTCTGCGAGGACTTTCATGGAGATGGAGTACAAGCTAAGTGACAATGACAAAGAACAAAAATAAGACTATTATCATTCTGCCACACAACAGAGCAACACAACACATTTGCAGAAAAAAGTCATGCCAGTTTTACATGCAACCATAAGACCTTGCAAATTCCCAGTCCTAATTTCCCCTTAACATTACTTTTTTCCCCACGTTCCCAGGGGAAATGTGTCATACTACAAAAAATCTCTCTGATTTAAATGCTACTTTAGAAATAACTTCTTTAGTTCCTCTGATGAAATTTGAAAATTGCTGGTTTCCTATCCAGGTTGTTATTCCAGACTTGTAAATGAATCCCCCCCCAAAAGTAATTTTTAGTAATGCAAAATACCCTGTCATAAACCAAATTATTAGCAAAACGTATGTATTTTGCAGCATCTAAAAGGAAGTCAGATAACATGGAACTGGCCTCCCATAAAACACGTGAAGAGCTTTGTTTTTTGAAATAGAGAACCTGCCAGAACAAATATTTAACAATAACAAAGAATCAAACCAGGTATTTCACTGCAATGCAGCCTCTAATGGGCGTTGGAGGTGGGGTGGGTGTTGTTTGTTTGTTTTTAAGCACAGCAGAAAAACTCCATACCTGCTTGTTCATTGGCAGCAAGTGTCTGTTCAAACTCTATCCTCAACATCTCATATTCTTTGCGGACTTGTGCCAGGGTGTCCTCTAGCTGAATCACCTCTGTCCGTAGTTTCTTGTGAAGGCTGACCTCATCCCTCTGAGGAGTAAGAAGGAGACAGAACTTGGTGCTGTAACCCTGCAGTATCTCTCACCTCATCAACATGAGGTACCAGAACAGATGAATTATTGCCAGGAAGATACATTTCCTGAGCATTCCCAGAGCCACCCAGACCCAGCAGTGATGGTCAGTGGGATGACAATGTTCCCTAGCCTGATGGAGCAGAGGTGCTACCTCGATTAGTTCCACCTGGCGCTGGTGTGTGGTGCGTGTGCCATGAAGCAGAGTGCGGGCCTCATCGAGATGTGCCTTCAGCTGGAGACTCTCATTATACAAAACAGAAAACTGGGACTGCATGCAGCGATATTCTGGGGTCTCCTTCACAGCTTCTTCCACTGCTCGTCGCAGCTCAACCTAGTCAGGACACAAGAAAATGCCACGGAAGGAAAAATTATCTCCTTGTCTTTGGTATGTATTTTGCAAGGTAGGAGAACAGTGAATCAAGCTGCCACAAGCAAAGACGAAAGTAGAACTTTAGTAGCATTGCTGTGAAGCAGATGCAAGTGATATGCTTCAGTATCAATTTAAAAAAAATCTATGTTTTTTCTATATGCATTAGGCTGTTTCTCTTGCATAGTCACATGACGAGTTTTTGATTCTCAGGTTCTGCAATAGTTTCTCTCAAAGATACGAGCTTGGAAAACATGATATACATTTTCAATGGATTTACTGTAAAACCATAATCACCTAAATCAATAAAGATGGACACATAGAAAAGTATGACAGAACACTAGAGAAAATACATGTGCAAGTAGGCATTATGTTAGCTTTCTACCAGTGAGAGACATAGTGACTGAAAGCAAGAGAAAGGAGAGAAAGCAGAAGTACAGCATCTGAATTTTCCTTACAAAAAAAGTTAACAAATGATTGTGGCTACCAGCAGTGAAACGGACATATATATACACACACACATACAGCTTAAGACTAGTTAAGAGAAAGTTGTAAGCCAAATGGTGTTTCTGTCAAAACAAACTCATGTGAATAAACAGAATTTAGAGGTGCCTCAAGACAGTTTCTGGAATCTCATCTCTGAAACTTAGGTTATCAGCTCAGACATTTCTTGTAACAGGCTAACAGATCTACTGATCACTAAGATAAAATTTAGATTATTCTCTATATCATATACTTATCTACTACAGGGTCACAGCTTTTCGTGTTACCACCTTTAAGACATAAGAAACCCATACACTGTTTCCTATCTATCTATTCTACCACGTTGGGAAAGATTTAAGTTCATTGACTCTTTCTAGAGCCTAGCTCTCCTACACAAGTTCCCTGATTCTTTCAGTTCTCTGGTTCTACTTGCACGGGGCGGAGGGAAGGTGGAAGAAGGGTCAGTACTTGGAAAGAGGTGAGATTAGTTTTAACTAGACATCACTAAAATGTACTGAATAAATCAGAATGGAAAAAAGGAAATAAGAAACCTTTACAATTTCCAGTGATGACCACATGGTGTCACCAAGTGGTCTTATGCAAGCATAAGTTACACAAACTTGCTAAATTGTACCTTGTACAAAATATAATCCAGCTAGCACAGAGTAGAGTATTAATGAGGTTTTCCAGAGACACAGTACAGCAAGACAGAGGGCAACCAAACACACAGAACACCTTCATCCTCAGATAGGTACAGATGTCTCACCTTGAGTTTTTCATTCTGTGTTGTCACTTCCTCAAGATCCTGGCGTAGTTCCTCCAACTCACTGAGGCGATTCCCAGCAAGCTCTTTATTCTCTTCCAGCTCTGCATTCATCTCCTCAAACTGTTGGGGATAAACCGCTTGTAAATCCTACTGTGAATGTATCTACTGACAGTACTAATTAAGTAACTGTTTATACAGTAATAGAAATTACAGACTTCACAGTCAGGTAACATTACCAAGTGAGACAGGGTCTAATTCCATCAGGTCTGTTTCTCAAGTAGGAAACTTGTACACAGACAAAATGTTTTGCCCAGAGTCACCCAGATTTGTGGCAAAGGAGGTATCTAAATTCTGTTCCAATCTATGGCCCTACGCACAAGCTCTCCTTGACTTCATTTTTCCCCTTGCCCACAACCAAGCCCCTGACATTACCTTGCGGGCATTAATGGTAATTGTGCCCCCATAGAGGCTGCTCCCAGCTCCATACACCTTGTAGCCTTTGGAATTCACCTGCAAAAAAGGCAACAGATTTCATCAATAGCCAATTAATGCCAAGACTGCTGATATAGCATATTCAAGACCAAAGATGGTACTCTACAGATTCTCACAGCAAAGTACCATAAGATGATGTCACACATCTCAAAACTACACCGATTTCTCTGGTTTCCTGGCAAAGAGGATGGTGCTTACTCGTTCCAGAACATCTGCTAAGTGCCGGTTGAGCCTCTGCTCCCTCTTGCGTATCTTGTCAATATCCCACTGAAGGTCATCAATCATAGTCTCCAGAACAGATACCCGGGATTCTGCTGTCTCCACTCTCTCTTGCAGCTTCGAGAACTGCAATCAAAAGAGCGTTTCAGACAGCATATTGAATAGAATCAACGTTTTTCTGAGACTGCTCAGTGTTCATTTTTCTCTTATTCACCACACCCTGGATTCATGTGCTTTCCACCCATCTTTTGCTGTGGCGACAGACTACTTAAACTGTCCTGAATTTTATACTGGTTGAATCCCAAGACAGTAATGAAAGTAAGAAAAACTGAAAATGGAGAAAGAGCAAGAAGCTGGTAATATCTGGCAGAGTACAAAGGCAGCTACCTCAGCTTATTCAAAGGCTTTTTTTTTTTTTTTTTAATCTTTTCAATCCATATGTTCATCTACTCTACAGACCCTGAAGTGCCTGGCGGTCTAACACTGAGCAAGGCCAGCGTTAACACAGTTTTTAAAGGAACAGAAACCTCTAAAACAAATACTGCCAATAACATGGATCCCTTAATGACTGGGATTATCTTGTAATTAGTGTCATTACACTTTCATACATGATGCAGAGAAACCAAGGAATTTGAAATGACAAGGATGGCACATCAAGTGTCTCAGATGTTTACACAGCCACCTCAGCATCACCTTACCACTTCCTCTGCTCTGTCTTCTTTTAAAATTAAATCCATTCAACTCACTGGTTTGGTTATACTCTTCCATTCAGTGATGTAACAAGCAAATCAATCCGAATTACACAGAAAATCTATGTACAGTTCTCCACAACAACGCTTTCCATAACCTTTGTTCAGAAAGCAACTTTCAAACCGTGTTGCTCCTGTCCCTCTCCAAGGCAATAACCTGCTTTCCAAACTATGGTAACCACAAATTCTTCTAAGCAGGACCCCAAAGCGGATTTCTCTCTCTCCTTTTTATACCTCCTGAGACATGATTCGGTGCTTCTCCTGAAGAACATCAGCCAGCTCCTGCAGACGTCCATTTTCATGTGAGAGGTAGGTATTAAGCTCCAGGACTGCTTCTTCCATCAATGAAATATCTGAAAGATGCATAAAGAAAAGGAAATGAACGGAAATCAAGGAAGATTGTTTTTAATTCTTAAACAGCAAAGAGAGAAAAAAGAAAACAGAAAAGGAAATTTCTGGTTTTAACTTCTGCTTACTGTATCTCTCCAGCAGGTGCTTCCCAACAGTCTGAGCTCCAGCCACACAGAGCTTTGACTTGCATTCACTAAGCAAAAGGCTCTGCAGTTTAACATACCACACATTTCTGACTGTCAGTTACCATCCCCTAATGTCAGAGATCATTCCAATTGTGTCAGTATCAGCAACACAGAACATGCCCTTGTAACCCAGTGACACCCTAATGCAGATCAAATTCATGCGTAAATCTGCTACAACAGGTGGCTTGAGCTAACATACCAGATGACAATTACAGCAACTGAGTACAAGCTCACATTGCACTAACGCCAATGCTACTACGGAGTTTAAAACCGCCAACTAAGGACAGTAATGCTTTGCCACACCAATGCTAGACTTGCCAGAGCTCCTTGATTGGAGCATATAGAACACTCTGGACAGAAGGCAAACCAAGGATGAGTTGATATTCCACCTAAATTTTCATTCAAAAGATTAAAATTCTAACCTTAAGCTAATGAAGTTCTTCAGAGAGTCATCTGAGTGTAAATCAATCTGCCACATTAATTTTCAGAAGCTAGTCATTTGGCTTTCTTCTGCAGAACTCTGCTTTGTGTTCAAAACCGATGGCTACACTAGACATACCAAGACATTAGATGGCTACCATTTTGCTCAAAACTCCGTGGAAATGGAGAAGCTGGTTATTCCTACAGCTTTTACTAAACTGCAAGTGAGGAGTCCAGCATCAGTTTGCAATACTGATTTCACTTCTTCACTTGTAAGCATGAAGCCTTTTACGCAGTGGCTGAGGACAGGTAGGTGATAAGGTTCAACAGTAATCTGTAACTTCTCAGGCGCACGAACACACTACTGGTTGAAACAAGCCTTTCCTTAGCCCAACACACTGGGCAGAGTTCTCAGCATTCAAATTTGAAGGCAGTTATAATACACTTATAGCATATACTACTAGTCTTTATTAGAAGTTTTGGTTACCAAGAGTTTGGAAAGCTAAGCCAATATATTTTGGAAAAGAAATGAGCACGAGAAGGACTGGGCCTTAATGCTTACAAGGCAGAATCATGTCTAAGCTGGGGGTAGATGAGGATTCTTGAGTATCAGCAAGGGATCAGACACCTTGGCCATACCTCCACTATTCAGCTTGTGGGACAGCACATCCACTTTCTCCTGCAGCTTGTCGTACATTGTCACAATCTGGGCAACAGCACGGCGGGAGGACTCTACACGCTCCTGCAGCTGAGATTCTATCTCCTCACTAGTGCTGCTGGCTAGAGTAGCTAGGAAGGAGAATGCCGGCTCCAGTCCTTCACCTGGGAACAGAAAGAGGTGCAAAAAAGTAAATGTGCTCTGGCAGGCAACATATCACTAGCCTTCACTATGACAGAGAGCCTCTGTCACCCTTTAGAAAGGGACATTAACATTGTCCACAGCTGAAATCCATTTTTTCCACTGTCCCTAGGCAGGTGCCTCACCTCGTTCCCTCTCATCTTTGCGCTCCTGATTACTGTCCGAGTCTGGTTCAGGTTCTGGTACCACCAGCGCTTTTCTTTCAGACAAAAGGTCTCCAAGACCTTGGTCCAGGTCGAAGCGTTTAAGGATGATGCGGATATTTTCATCAAACTGAATGATGGGACAGGCAAGACAAGACAAAGAATGGATGTGAATAAAAGGAGTGCAGTGGAACGGAAGAAGAGACAAGGGAACAGTGTGTATATATAATAACAAAGCATGTTACTAACCTGATTCCAGTATCGATTGATAATCAGCAGGGAGGCATCATCAGTGGCCTGCCGACGCTCCAGTTTCTCAATGTGCTCCCGTAGCTCATCTTCAATGGCTTGCCGCTGGTCCAGCATTTCTGCTAGTTTCCGGTTCTTGGTCTGTAGGGTCCGGATGTCCATCTCCTCCTGTGCAGAGGCACAAGTCAGGGCACATTGCACACAAGCCAAATCACTGGGCTCATACAGAAGGCAGAGAGATATTTTTGTTTCCAGATGAAAAAAAGCAAGAGGTTGAGTGGGGGTGTGCAAGGATGACATACCGTTGAAGAAACACCACCAAGCTTAATGGTCTCCACTGTGGTCCCTGAATCTTCAACCCCTGCCTTCTTCTCTGGAGGTGCAGAAGGGCCTGGCTCTCCAGCTGTCCGTTTATTGCCAATTCCAGACATGGTGGCCGAAGCATATAGACTCCCGCCTTCTTTAAGTTTTTCCTGAACATTAAAGAACACTATTAAAAAAAACCAGCAAACACACACCCACACAATCAACTCAATTTAGGGTTTTTAACACACTGATCCATCATGGTAACAAGATGCCCAACACAGTACAGACCATATAACTCAAAAGGTTTTGGAAAATACTGGTCAAATATTAAGTCTTAAAAGACACCACTAGGATTAGCGCTGCAAACAGCAAGCTGATGGGGAAAAAATCCACTGTTCTGTAATGTTAAAATGGAAGCACTGTACCTTATCACGGTCTTTGGAAAAAAATCTTCATGCAGGTTCAGTCTCTGCTTTTTTGATCTCTCTCTGTATTAACAAAAATGATCTGGGTTAGACTTTAACAGGCAACTGAGACTGTGTATATGTGGCACCAGTTCAGTTCACACCAACCGAATTGTTCTTGTTATATCAACGTTCAAAGTCAGTTAAAGTCGAGGGCTTGAAGATGAGCCCTGTAAGAGCTTACATAGTGATCTTACAAATCCTATGGAACTGAACAGCGATTCCGAGCCAAGGTTTGTAAAGACCCATTTGAAGAGTTTTCCTGTGTATCAGGAGAGACACGGACATGTTTGAAGAGTTCTTATCCCCAAGTTAATGTAATCTGAAAAGCTCTGGACTACTAGTCACAGAATCACAGAATAGTTGAGGCTAGGAGGGATGTCTGGAGACCACCTGCTCAGTGCTCCTGAATAAAGCAGGGTCAGCCAGCGCAAGTTGCCAAGGCCCTTGTCCAGTCAGCTTTTGAGTATCTCCAGAGATAGAAACTTGGCAATGTCTCTGGGCAACCTATCCCAGTACTTGATGACCCTCAGCATTAAAACAGTTTTTTTCTTACGGTTGAACAGTATTTCTTGCAGTTCCCCAAAATATTATTTAGCAAAATCACAAATATCTCCTTAAAGAGTTTCCAAAACAAATATAGCAGCTAGTGATGGAAAACGAAACCAATTATATCTTCATTAGATGTAAGCAGCATTCTTCTCCCATATTCACTGATACTGTGCCAACTCAATCCGCAGATGTCTCTCCACCTCTAAACTAAATGAAACCCAGCAGTAAATGAAATGCAGACCATACAAATAAGATTTGTATTGTTCCATTTAAATCTATAATGGCATTTACAGTTAAACTAAGGGTTACAAACTAAACCTGCCTGCTCTTACGTATTTGCTTTACTTGAGCAGTTCTACTGAAAGTAATAAAGCTACTGTATTTTTAAGATTAAGCTGGTACACTGCTTTGCCAAATATTATCATTTAACAAGATTTTTAGCTTGACACTGCCCTTCACCATATGCAAAATAATATAAAGATGATTTCTAAATGAGTTACTGAAACAACACAGCCTGTAACCTGTCTTTTAACATAAGTATTAAATATATCTCAAAAAATAAACAGAGACAACTTCCATTTAACCGTTTTCCTCCTTTTATCAACAGAATTCAGTGGGTATTGATTTTAGCTAAAATGACTAGGCCATTGGAGGGGGTGGGCGGAACAGCTGTCACTAAAAACATCTGCTACCTGTCAGTCCAGTGAGCCACCAGTGACTATTGCCTTTCACAATTTTTGTCCACGGACAAAATATTTCTTCCATTGCCTCTTGATACCATCCCTCACAGCTCTAGCACCTCCTCTCCCCACTACTCACTTCCTCACATACTGTACGCCAGGACCTGACCCACTAAGTTTGCATGACCACAGACCCTCTCTTTCCTTTAGGAAGTCAACCTTACCCTCAGTCCCAAGCTATTCACATTCTTCTCTCCCCAAACAAATCCCATTGACTCACCAAAGATTGACTGTCCTCCCCTACCCGGGACTCAGCTTCATCTTAATCCCCCTTCTATGGTTAAAACCCTCTTACACGGAGACCAAGATACACCTCCACCTGGCACTCCGCACACCTACCACTGGCCAAAAGTCATCTACTCTGACCACCATCAATCACCTGCAAAAAACAAACTTCCCCAGGCCCAATACTTAGCCACTTATCTACAACCCATGCCAACGAACTGCGTTTGAGCCCTTTCACACGCTTGTGGCACCTCTAGTCAAGAAACCTTTCAAAGCTCACCATTCAGTCTCCTGGACACACCAGCCACTCTCTACACTTTCATTATTTTTTCGTATAATCCACAGCCCTTTAAAGCTCCCCAAAAACCTGTCGTGGCCACCCATTCAAATCCCAGAGATCTCCCCCAGAGACACTGCCCCACAGAGGGTACATAAAGCTCCACATCACCCACCAGAGACTCCTCTCCACACAGCGCAGGAAACCCACTCCAAACCGCCACTGACTCCCCAAGCACAC
>NW_008824652.1:471897-473749 GCF_000699105.1 Pygoscelis adeliae
CCACCGACACCCGCCTGCCCGCCCGTGCGGTGCTCCGTGGGTATATATGAAGTGTACATAAACTTTTGTAACGCAGATAACATTTACATATGTGAAATATATAAAAATACATACGCTGCACGGGCCTAGCTCCAACTAAGATTGAAGTAATATTTTAGATAATGCAAGTTTAAAATGTTAATATTTTGGGTTTAATATCTTCATCTCTGCCCTACATCTCTACTCATCTTTGTACAAAAACATGAAAACGTCTACAAACATCATCAGACTGACAGGGTTCCTGCGTTATTTATCAGTTTAAGGTAGATTTGTATCTCTTAATCAGCCACAAGCTTTTTGTGTGGGTGCTGGTGATCTCTTCCCCTGCCCCACAGCAGCTGTCTTCACTGGGAAGTGCCAAAAAAGGTACAGTCCCCACGTTGCAAATCACAATACAATGGACTGCTATGCCCAAGAGCAATGGACTAGCCTAGTAATACACTACAAGACTTCAGGCTGAATGAACATCTGAGTTCCGGAAGGAAAAACAAAGCTTCCCCTATGGTTTTTTTTCTTTTTCCCTCTGCAGCTGCCAGAATGAGCTTGGCAAGCCGGTGAGCTGCTGTGGCAGCTTTGTGAGCAAGCGTGAGAGCAGCTGGGATGGGGAAGTTGACCAGCTTGATTGAAGTCTGTATCTACACAGTACTGTGGCACAAAATAAACTTCACATAACAGAACCGGAAAGGTGAGTACCTCGGGGGATTTTTTTAAAAGTTGCATTCAAACCTCTCCTAGTTAAAAAAACCCAAAACATTTGCTAATGCATTTTCCAGCCCCAGCATTTCCTTGCAGCTGGAGACCCTTTGGCCGGGTAAGAAACTGTTGGTAAGTCATTGATTCTCAGTGCAGCTAGTTCTTCACCAAAATGTTTGAAACCAAAAGGAGCTTTTTTGTTGAATTGAATGTATTCCAAATCAGGTCTTCAAGTCAGCATAGCTTTCAGTCCTTGTGTTTTCTCTGCCTTTGCTTTATACTCAGTTTTTCTCCCCTCTACGTATTTTTTCTCAGGTGTTGATCCCATGCAGACTAGCTTTACATCATCACAGCAAAACTGTAACTGAAATGGGGACAGTCACAACCTTTTATTTAATTTTGTGTCTGTCTTTTATCTCTACGCACTTTGGCATTTCCTCCACAGGGAAAGAAAAACCCATTTCCTGCAAAGCACCCTCCTACTCTGTACATTCTCTTCCATATCTGTGTTAATTGCCATGCTTTAGGTAAGCATTCAAACTGATCTGTGAGCTGCTCTTTTATACACTGCATAACACATAGTGTTTGGGCTGGCCCTAAAACAGGGTTTAAAAGGGAAAGTTCTTGCAGCCAGCCAGATTGTAGTGCTAAAAAAGAGATGGCTGTGCTTCAGGATACCTGTGTAGCTTTCCACACAGCCTGCAAACTCAAGACACGAAGATTGCCCTCCTCCTCCCCTCCACTCCCACTCTGATTTTATATAACTCCTGACAGTCATCCCTCTGAGCACTGAGATGCTTGCTCCCCTCCAGTAGAAGGAATGTGCTGTTCCCAGTAGTGGTGTTTATAGATTAACTCTCACGTCCTTGTGAATTGTTATGCAAGCATACAGCTCAGCTGCCCAGGTCTCAGGCTGCAGGCAGTGCCTGAGCCTGTCACTTGTACCGGAGGGCAGCAGAGACACCACCTGTGTGCGGTGTGACCAGGTGGATGATCTGCTAGGCCTGGTGGCAGAGCTGAAGGAGGGAGTGGAAAGGTTGAGTATCAGGGAGCGTGAGAGGGAGATAGATTGGTGGAGCCGCACCCTGCCATCCCTGAGGCAAAGGCAGCAGACGGAGGC